>NW_015387270.1:293936-308029 GCF_001527695.2 Protobothrops mucrosquamatus | reverse complement strand
TTGTCTTGAGATCCCTGGCTCCAAACTTTCTGATGGTTCCACATCTGCATATGTATAAGACCAGCTACTGCCCTGGGCAAGGAGATGAGGCCAGGTTTGGTTTCTGCTTTTCAAAAAAATGCTTTTAAAAATCCTTTTGGTGAACAATATTTTTTTCCTGCCTTTTTAATATTTCCTTCTCTGGGTTAACTTCCCACAGGACATATGAGTAGTTTTAAACCTTAGTATTTGTCCTAGCTGTACAATATGCTTTCCTTTGCTTTCTTTTTTGAGAACTTTTACCCCTAAAACAATATTTTTCCATGTCCGTATTTTGTTCTTTTTGGCAGGGCCAAAAATTTCAACATTTTGGGGGGATATTTAAGAGGAGATTAAGGGCTAAAACGGAAGAAGGATCACATCCTTTGGTAAACAAGATTCCAGGATTCCCTCTGCGAATGTGGACTGGTTTTGAACCATGACCATACTTTCATTTCTGCACATTTGGTGTATCTTTAAAAAAAACATACATAAATAATCCCTTTCTTAACCAGCAGTTCTTCAGAGGAAGAGGAGCACAGAAATGCTCTCTTCCTTTAGCACTTCAGCACTTTAATAGATGCGATGGAATGTAGTAAGAAGGTGGAATCCCAGGAGGGAGAGAGGCATTCCAGAGGAGTAAAGCTTAATCTGGATATTATGTGTGAGAGGAAAAGGGTAAAGTCAGCCCCTCCCTCATAGTTCATGGAGGATATACGGTAGATCAGGGGTAGTCAACCTTGGCTCTTTTATGACTCGTGGACTTCAATTCCCAGAATTCCTGAGCCAGCTGAGCTGGCTCAGGAACTCTGGGAGTTGAAGTCCACGAGTCATAAAAGAGCCAAGGTTGACTACCCCTGCGGTAGATGCAAATAGCGGAGTGCTCAGTTTGACAAAAAAATTTAAGTGTGAGAATTCCGCTTGGAAAAATTTCCATGTGTTGTTTTTGACACCAAGTCAACTTTATAAAGGACTGTCCTTAAGGAGGGAATATCAGCTATATATGAAGTGTACACAAGAAGGAAAAGGGAGCTAAAAAAATCAGCAATATGGTACATGGAGCATTACATTGCAAACCATGGCTTTTTTGAACATGCACACTATGTCAGCATATATCAGAAAAGTCATTGATTCTCCGTTCACCATATGGCTAATTTTCACACCTCCCTGGGAACACCACTGGGCGTCAGCCAAACAAGGTAGGCCTGACTAAGAAACTGATGCCATGTAGTTTCAGAAGTACTTCTATTGTAATATCTATAGTAACAGAATGGGGCATGGTGGCCTAGTGGTTAAGACGCTGGGCTTGTTGACCGAAAGAAACTGTTACCTCTTTTATAGTAACAGAATCTTGCAAGTCTGAATGTACTTCCCACTCCCTCACTTTGTGATACTATGTAGGAATGATCTTGGGAGACAGGAGGAAAAGCTATAGACTAGACAGCATCATGCAAAAGGCACCTCAGCCTGCAGAAATAGGAGAACATGGGAAGCACCTCAGAAGGGACCCTCCCTAGTTTTCTGGAAAGTAAAAAATAAAGGAGGGGAGAAATACAGGTGAAACTTGAAAAATTAGAATATCGTGCAAAAGTTCATTTATTTCAGTAATGCAACTTAAAAGGTGAACCTAATATATGAGATAGACTCATTACATGCAAAGCAAGATAGTTCAAGCCATGATGTGTCATAAGTGAGATGATTATGGCTTACAGCTCATGAAAACCCCAAATCCACAATCTCAGAAAATTAGAATATTACATGCAATCAATAAAACAAGGATTGTACATAGAACAATATCGGACCTCTGAAAAGTATAAGCATGCATATGTACTCAGTACTTGGTTTGGGCCACTTTTGCAGCAATTACTGCCTCAATGCGGCGTGGCATGGAAGCTATCACCCTGTGGCACTGCTGAGGTGTTATGGAAGACCAGGATGCTTCAATAGCGGCCTTCAGCTCTTCTGCATTGTTCGGTCTCATGTCTCTCATCTTTCTCTTGGCAATGCCCCATAGATTCTCTATGGGGTTCAGGTCAGGCGAGTTTGCTGGCCAATCGAGCACAGTAATCCCACGGTCATTGAACCAGGTTTTGGTGCTTNCCTTTTTCTTCCACACTTTTCCCTTCCACATAACTTTCTATTAATGTGCTTTGATACAGCACTTTGGGAACATCCAACTTCTTTTGCAATTACCTTTTGAGGCTTTCCCTCCTTATGGAGAGTGTCAATGATGGTTTTCTGCACAACTGTCAGGTCAGCAGTCTTTCCCATGATTGGGAACCAGACTGAGAGACCATTTAAAGGCTCAGGAACCCTTTGCAGGTGTTATGGCTTAATTAGCTGATTAGAGTGGGACACTTTGAGCCTAGAATATTGAACCTTTTCACAATATTCTAATTTTCTGAGATTGTGGATTTGGGGTTTTCATGAGCTGTAAGCCATTATCATCTCACTTATGGCACATCACGGCTTGAACTATCTTGCTTTGCATGTAATGAGTCTATCTCATATATTAGGTTCACCTTTTAAGTTGCATTACTGAAATAAATGAACTTTTGCACAATATTCTAATTTTTCAAGTTTCACCTGTACTTTCAGACTTGCAGAATTCTGTTACTGTAACTTCACAATGAAGGTAGTCTTAGTACCTGTGGTTTCTGCTTCTTTTCTGGATTACCTTGAGAGGCTTACTATTAGACCCCACTGGCTCTTGTATGCTGATTGGGAATTTCCCACTGGTACAGTTGCCACTGTGGGAATGGAAGGCTGATTGAGAAAGACCAGATCTGGCACAGATCTTATTTTTCAACGGTTTGGCTTCAGATTTCATTCATTTAATATTTCTTAGTTAGTTTTCACATCTCTGAGAATTCAAGTATCACCAGACAATAAAAATATTTACAATATAATTGAAAATGGACAGAGATTTGTGCACAACAGGACCAACATTTCTGCATTGCTAGAATTCAGCATTAGCTGCAGTCCCTTTGCAGTTAAAACTGCAAACCCGTAACACATGTTCAGTTTTCCTTTGTTGGAATTTATATCACAGAGCTGAGGTGTCAGTAAAGAGCACAGGCAGTGCCACTCCACCTTTTTTTCAGGATGGGAGAAAAAGGCATTAAAAGGAGTCACTGTATTGGTTGTTAGACAATTTAACTGAAATGGAGAATTTATATGGAATCGTCTTTAATGATTGCATAACCATAATTCAGAAAATGAAACGCCTGGAAAGAGGTATAGAACACCACAAAGACTAAAATCAGTACACAAAGGAGACCTTATTACAGAGGAATTCTTTGTTTTCCCATTTCAAGATTCCAAAAAATTACCTCCACCAGCAGTACAAGAAAAAGTGTACAATTATACAAGGTCCTTAGTTTGATTACTGAATTTTCCATTTTCTAGTTTTGCATAAGACACTGAACCACACATTTAGAAATACCCAAAGCAGGTTCCAGAAGCACAAAGGAGTTAACTCTCAGCTAGCCTTCGACACCTGTCCGATAGGAAGGTGAACTATCTCGACTGTCCTGACTGGGTGACGATGACATAATATTCTCTGATCAGAGCCAATGAGAACTAGTGGCTCTATTTCTAGCCCCATAAATCTCTTTCTGTGCCTACCACATCAGGAGGAGGAGAAGATGAGTTGGTGATGGGCGTTTAATTGCAATCTTTTCTGCTACTTTAGAGAGAATGAGGAATTCTTCTACTAGAATCTAGATGATTACATGAAGAAAGCCTCTAGCTGTCCTCCCTCCCACCTCCGCTCCAGCCCTCCATTTCCCTCTCCTTCCTTCCCAGTTTTTCTATAGTTCTCCTATAGCAAAGCCACAAGGCACCTGATTTATCTCAGTTGATGCTGTCATTTACAGCAGCTGTAAATTGCTAAATTAGGGACAGGCTATCTGTGACAGAATGCAACCACTTGAATTGGTAGGAACCAGGGATCAAAACACTGTATTCTGCAACAGTGGTGACTGTCACTGTACAACTAGTCCTCAACCTACGACCACAAGTGACCCCAAAATTTATGTTACTGAGACATTTGTGAAGTGAATGTTGCCCCATTTTACAAACTTTCTTGCCACGGTTGTAAGGAAATCATCGCAGTTGTTAAGTTAGTAACATAGTTGTTAAGTGAAGCTGGCTTCCCAATTGACTTTGCTGGTCAGGTCACAAAAGGTGATCACATGACCTCCGTTGACATATATCCTGACTATCCCCAGGATACTGCAACTATCATACATATAAACATATGAACCAGTTGCCAAGCATCCAAATTTTCATCACATGACCACAGGGATGATGCAGCAGCCGTAAGTCTGAAAAACAGTCACAAGTCACTTTTTTCAGTGCCATTGTAACTTTGAATGGTGTCTAAATGAACTGTTGTAGGACAAGAAATATCTGTATTTCATGTAAGTCAAGAACTATGTGTACTGCAGTTCACGATTCTGATGTTGATCCATAAAGTTCTACATGTTTTGCACCAGGCTACTTGAAGAACAAATATCAGCTAAACAAATTACTTGGCTCAGCTCAGATCCTCCGGCAGTTTTGCATTTAATTCTCATACTCTGTAATTTGGGGTTTCAAAATATGACAGCAGTCAGATATTGCTGCCTGCCAGCAATTCTAATAAGGTTTCACTCCCCATCTAAGATTAAATTAGGAGTTCTAACAGGATTAGACCGACACAGCACTGGGGAGGGGGGGGAGCAGACAGGTTGTTCATATAAAGAAAAGATCAAAATCCATGCTGAAGCAACTCTAGCCAATTATAAAATTTATAACTGGTATAAAATTTATAATTGGTACAAGAATTCTATGTAGATAAAATGATTCAACCATAAAAATGAAAGAGGGAGGGATGAACAGAGAGAAGTTTCTTGGTATGAAAGAGTTCTTAGATATGTACAGTAGATCTTGGCAAATGAAGAGGTAATCTTAGACTGAAGCAAAAGCCTCAAAAAGCTTTATGGGAATAAAAAGAAGAAGCAATTTTTGCCTCTCTATGTTTGGAAGTACAGGCCCAATTCACAGAACATTTTAAACCATAACAGATAGATTCATACAACACACTTAACTTGGTTACTAAATCAGTCAATTTTTCTCATTCTATTCTACAGAGCCTTTAGGCCAGGGGTGTCAAAATGCCGGCCTGCGGACCGGATGCGTCATGCCGAAACTGCGCCTACCCCATTGCTGGAAATGGAGAAAAAGTCATGATACATCGAGACATGTCACATGACGTTACAAGTTTGACACCCCTGCTTTAGGCTGATCAAGCAGGCTGAATTTGCACAATATTGCCTGCCACTAAAAACTGGATAAACTTAACAAGTCTAGCACATTTGGCTAGTGCAACTGCTAAGTCCTCAGTGGTTCTGATGCTATATGAACCCAATTATTGTTGGCGGCTTCATACAACAAGGTATTCTAAAACCAAATATATATCTTGTGACACTGTAATAACTCAACAGAACCCCTAGACAGAACCTCCTATCCTAACAGCCCTTTGATTCTTCACTCCCAGACCTGGCCTCCTGTCCTTGGACTAGTTTTCACTACCACAAATCATTTTCTAGAGTGCCTCACTTGGCATTCTTCCCCTTAACCTTGATTTATGAGAAATACTGCATCTTGTGTTACTTTGTGACAATTACTAGGTAAAAGCAGGGCTTTTTTTCTCATAGAATGCCCAGAATGGAGTTCCGGCACCTTTTTGGGATGGAACCTTGTAGGGTAGGCAAGGCAGGTTGTATGAAATGTGTGAGTTCCGGCACCTTTTTTTTTTTTTTAGAAAAAAAGCACTGGGTAAAAGTGTTTTTTTTTTAAATTCTATAACATAATCTCCTGGCCATTTGCCACCCAAGTGCCCAGAGGTTTCAACCCTTCTGTCCTTGTAGATAGACCAATCTCAAGGGGTAGAAACAAAATTAAACTTTATTTTTTAAAAAAACAGAAAAAACTCCAAAGGAGTAGCCCTTTTAAACTTTAAATATTAACAGCTCTGAGGAAAAGATAATTTACAGAGCTGCCAAATTTCAGGGGAAACAAGAGCATTGCTCCATCAGACTATCTGGGAGGATTGACCACTTCATTGTTTAGCTGCAGGGTTCCTTGGTGCTCTCTGAGTTTGGTTACTTTCTTGTAGACATTTCATTACCAAACTAGGTAACATCATCAGGCAGTATTTGGTAAAGAAACACCTGTGAGAAAAAAACCAAGCTCAGAGAGCCCCAAGGATCCCACAGTTCAATCCTAAGCTACAAATATTCTCTTCTATCCATGTTTAGTTGCAAATTTACATAGCTCCAGCTTTTGAAAGAAAAGTGATCATTTAAAGCCTGTTAAGCTAGATTCTTGAACGCAATTCAAAAAATACATGACAACTGTGGGAATTATACATTAATCATTTTATTTAGAGACATAGTCACAAGTTTACAATAAAGACTTAGCTAGCACACTCATATCAAATCAAAATTCTAATAGCAAATTCTTATCTAAACGCTTACCCGTTTCTACAGAAATAAACAAGATTCCTGAAACAAGCATTGCCTCTGCTTCCCCTTTACCTGTTAAAACCCAGTTTTTTCTTCCTTGGTCAGCAGTTACTCCTTTCTCTCTGTTCTCCCATGCATGCAGTCTCTCAAAAACCTTCTTCCCCTCTGTGGCAGAGAAGGATTGGAGGATTTTATTCCATATGTGACAAAGTCCATCTCAGCTACTCTTGGACACCTACTCCAGCTAGCATTTAGACTGGTCAGCTGTGAAGACAGCTCTGAAAGTTGCTTTCCACAACAGACCGATATAAGAATTTCGGCCTATTCTGCTGCCCAGGCAGTTTTAGAGCACAGTCGAGAATTTAACACCAAGCCAAAAATCCTACATTGCATGAGATTTCAGAAATAGTGCTACAGTTAGTAAAAAAAAAACACCTAAAAACACAAAAAGTAAGGGGCACCAAACTATATACAATACATTCTATATTGTAGCGCAGTGGCCCCCAACCTTTTAGGTACCAGGGACTGGTTCCATGGAGGTTTTTCCGCGGACCAGAGGGGGCGTGGTTTCATATGCTGCCTGCATCCCACAGATGGGGCTTCACCAGTTTCTGGCATCCTGTGGACCGGTGCCAGTCTATAGACCTGGGGTTGGGGACCCCTGCTATAGCGCAGAAGTCACCAACCTTTCTCGGTTGGCGGACTGGAGGGAAAGGGAAGGGGAAGCATTTTACACATGCATGGGGCCGCACGCACACGCACGCCGCAAATGGGGCAGGGATAGCACCTGTGTGATACTCACTAACCCTGACCCATTCTTGCATGGCGTAGCACCGTTTTTGCACCTTGCAGCATGGTGGCGGCCCGTTTTCACGCCCTGCAGCGCAGCAGCACCCATTTTTGTGTCCCTCAGCGCAGTGGCGCCCATTTTTGTGCAGCGGGGCAGCGGCCCATTTTCACACCCTGCAGCCACATCGCTAGCACAAGTGAGGGAGTGTGCACACACACACACGTGCACTGGCCAGCCTGTCCCACAGCCCGGTGGCCAGCAGGCCACGGCCCACAGGTTGGGGATCCCTGCTGTAGCAGAAAAATGGAGGCTTCAGTAGATTTAATGCATAGCATGTATTCCAGGCAAAACAGCTCCATTACTCAAGAGTAATAAACCAGTAATAGCTTCTCCATTTTTAAAAATAGAGGTGTCAGGTATTGAATCTGGTTCTCAAGAAAATATGGTCAGTCACCCATACAGCCAAATTCATCAGTTGCCTAATGAGACACAATTCAAAATGCCAGAAGGAATGTTAGTTATGATTTGTATGTTGTCTCGGGCACGGTAAATCTCCTGGAGAAACTAGGCATATGCTTTAACAGCTTTTTTAATTTCAAGATGACTCATCAAGCTCAACAGACTAAAAGAGCTTTCAGTGTTTGCATTTCCGAACAACTATAATACCATAAAAGTCTAAATTCACATGTGTAATGTTTTAAGTCTGGAGGCACTTTTTAAAATCTCGTGCACACCAATGGATATGTTTTCACCAAGATACGAAGCAAATTGAACTGAGCCACTGTTATTCGGTTGGATTTTATTTTTCTACTTCTTTTTTGCCATGCTTGATAGATATTAGGGTATCTACTAAAAGAACCATATATTTAATCAGGCATTGCTAACGTAGGTTTCTGATGGATTCTTTTGCTTTGTCTTCACTACTTTATTGCTAACTTTCTTTAGACCCTGCAGAGCAGAAAAAACATGCTGAGATTCCTACAGCTCTGCAAGCAAACCAATACATTCAGGATACTAATCAAAACAGCAGCTTCTGCAAGGAAGGATAAAATGGCCTTTTCAGATGTTGTCAACTCTTAATTTTCTTGAGATTCAGGCTGAGGGCAAATGCAAAAGAAAGTGAGGGTCACATTTTGACTTTGCATAACATAGCAAAGCATTTTGGAACAGTAGCAAGACAAGTGCCTAGAAATATTTGGGGTAGATTTCTAGAAACTGTGAAGTACCAAGTCACTCCCAACTACCGTATGCGGCCTCAGCACACTGAAGTGTGGTAAAGCATCACATACTTGCCTTGCTATTGTTCCAAAATGTGGCATTCCAGAACTCATCACTGGCCTAGTATGCCTGCCTCAAAAAAGAAGCATAAGTAGATCTTTGTCCAAATTCAACTTAATTAAGCTAAACAAATTGACTAAACAGTGAAAACTATAAAAAGTTCTGTGACATTTGGTAAAATAGCAGTGATTTCCTGGAGTACAAATTTATATTTATTTGTTAAATATGTATACATCCATCTCATCAAGAGGCGACTCTATGTGGCTTACAACCAAGTAAGACAAGATAAAATATTAAAATAAATATTAACATTACAATTGGCTACATTTGAATCACTTCATTTGAATTTGTACAGCATTATCCTTGCAAGAGAATACACTGTTGTATCAGATTCATTGAGCAGAGGTGAAAATAGTAAAATGAGATGATTGGTGAAATTAAATGTAAGAGAGTAGCCAAAGATGACTATATATAGATAGTAATTATTCATAGAATGTTAAGTAATTTAACAGACTTTTGAATCGAAATCATTTATTTGAACACTTACCTGTACCATCTCCTTGTACATTCAAAAAATGCAAGCCTCTTGATCAACCAACCTCAATAAAGCTATTAATTTTACATTTTGCTCTGGTTCATAGTGAACTGTGCTGACAATTTTAAAAAATTCTGAATTAGAATCTCCAGTCTGCAGCAAATCAGAGATTTGATCTATCAGGAAGCGTGGCATGTCAAGTAAAGAAAAGAAAAGACAAATTGCGCTGGATTTCTCCTGATTACTTGGGTGTATCTATGGAATTTTCTTTGCAATAGTACTGCTAAGCTTACCATTGCTTTATTTCAAAATGTTTCTTCAACTTTTCAGTCTGGCCTTCAGGAATGGAATATCTTAATGATCTCCCACCTAAGTATTAACCAAGTCGAATTCTCCTTAATTTTTTAAGATGAGCAATGTGGGACAAGGGCCTCTAGCAGAAACACTTCCTTCTCTGTCTGCAGTTTCAGTTCCATATCCATATCTAGCAAGCCTAATTTCTGCCCAGCTCTGCTATTCCTTACTTACTTCGCGCTAACAGCAAAATCTGGGTCTTTCTCTAAAATGCTTGGCTCAAATTAGTTTTTCAACCGTCACTCCTTAGGACTGCAGCACAAACAATGCACATTGTGATCGTTAGGGAGGCCAATAGCTAAGGACAAATCCCTTCTTGACAATAACAAGCTGAACGGAAGAGGAAGCTTCACCGGCCGAACTCCTGCCTGCTTTCAGTTAAAGCGCACAGCCTCCGCTTCTCTTCCGAAAAGACTCCTCTGCCGCCTAATCTGCTCGCAAAGCATCCCTCGACTTCCAGTGAGGGAGGGAGGAAGGGGGGGGAGAGAGAGGACAGAGTCACGAGCTCCCCCACCCCACACACACACACACGGTCGTTGCTGAGAAGGCGGCTTGGAAGACGTGGGCGCCCTTGCCAGCGCAGCCGACTGTCAGCTGATCGATGGCGGTCATGTGACGTGCCGAGGAGGAAATGCACCCGAGCCGCTGCAGGGGATAGTTGGGGCTGCCTGCTTACTTGAGAGCGGCAGGCAGCAGCGATGGCCTGGACGAGGTACCAGCTGTGCTTGGCGGCGCTGATGCTGATCACCGGCTCCATCAACACGCTTTCCGCGAAGTAAGTCGGGGTGGGACGTGAGGAGGCAGCCCCGACAGCGTCTCGTCCTTTCTGCCCGCGTTGGCTCGGGGTGGGGAATAGGGCGAGATGGAGCGTGGGAAGAGCAGATGCCGTTAAGGAAAAAAAAAAAGCAAGTGGGGCACCCCAAAGAGCGACCGAGGTTTGCGAAAGGAGTGTAAGGAATGGCGGGGGGTTGGGGGGGGATGGAGGGAATAGTCTGTGATGAACTCAGTGAGATCCTCCATTCTTCCAAAACATGGAGGGGAAAGGCACTGATGATGCTACCTAGTTTGGATAATGAAAGGTTTGCAAGAAAACAACCAAGCCCTCAGAACACCAAGGACCCCTCATTTCAACCCTGAGCTACAAATATTCTCTTTTAAGAGTCTCTTACCGTGCTCTTGTGTACTTGCCTGAATGCCATTTTTTTTCCCCAGAATAATTGGAATCTGTTGAGCAGGTTAGCTAGACATTAATTGCAGTTTTCAGAGTTGGGGGGGGGGTCGTTCATATAATGGATTAACCTAAAGATTATCAACCCATAGTTGCTAGGTTCTCTTACTTGATACACCCCCAAAATAAGTTATATTATGGCTTAATGTGATGGTACCATACTGGTACTGTATGGGTTCCCATTGAATTAGAGTTACTTAACCCCATTACATTATACCCATTATGTGAACTGAGCCAGTATGTTCCCAGTTGCTGGGAAATGCCAACAGGATACCATTTTATTGTAAGCTGCCCAAAGTCACTTAGGTGAATAAATAAATAAAATCAAGCTTCAGAACTTACATCGTGTTTAATAGCTTCTGAGAGATAATTTTTGCTCATTGTGAAACTGAACTGAAGGACTTTGATCCTGCACAGTTCTTCTGAGGGTCCTATCACAATTTTACACATTGTGTTGAAGTCAGGCCTCTTTCACCAGGGTTAGTAGAATAATCCACATCAGTTGAGTTCACACAGCATGCTTTGCTGTACACCTTGATTTACAAATCACAATTGCTGGGATTAGATATCAGGCTAGAAGCAAAAAAAAGGCAATTCAGGATGATAAATAAGTCCTTCCACTTAACCTGACTGTGGTATCTGCTTTAACTGGCCAAAGTATATTTTAGCAGATGCAAATAACTGCGAAACTAGGGATGACAAGTGTACACAAATAGGAAGGGGGGGGCTCAGTTTGTCAAGAAGCTCATTTTCTCCTTCCTGTTTCCATTTATTGGACATGAGGGAAATATCCTGGAGATAAAAAGCTACTCCATATATTAAGGGCCCCCAGTTTCCTGGAAGGATTTCTCTTTTAACTTCATCACCCATTTTTCTCTTTGGTTGCTTTGCCTATTCTGTCTGAAACAAGGGGATTGCTACTGCAAGATAAGATAGAAGACAGAGCAGATCTCAAGATTGAGAAGGTAGCCAACTGTTGATCAATGACTATTCTTATCATTTGTTTATAGCACTTATTGCAGTGGAAAAAGAAAAATACACTGAATTGACACCTCTTTGAATGAAGAGGAATGTAGTGAAGCCTGATTTATTCAGAGAAACAAAAATGTAATATTGTGATAGATTCTGAATGGAAATGAATATATATTTCAGCAGTAGATACTTGCTTCATTTTTTTCTAGTATAAAATATCTACCAACAATTTATGCTTCTTCATTGTCTCCAATTTTGGTGTATAAAGTATATTCTATCTCTTTTCAACCTTTTTATAACACTCCTTAAATGTCAGCGTAGAACTATTCAGATACTTCTGTTGGTGCATAAAGTTGGACAAATGAGACATTCAAAGGTTTAGTTTGGATTTGATCAGCTATTATTTTTGCATTTAGTGCTTTGAAGCTGTCAACTGATTCGTGATATTTATTTGTTATCAGTGCTTCTGATGGTGTCACTTCCAGAACAATACTGCATAAACTCATCTGACCAAAAATTATCTCAGTGATGCCAGGAATGCCTATTTGATCATTGTCATTTCTTTCTTGATGTCTAGCTTTGCATTGTTCATGCTTGAGACATTCCACATCTCAATTCTGTTCATTTTCTTCCATGTAGGTGGTTCTTTTTATCATAGTCAGTATTCACTCTCCTCAAATATTTCTCTTTCTACATCATTTCCTAGTTTGCTCATAGCACATTTTTGTTCTTCCCAACTAGCATGTTTGATATTTTTTTTGCCTGGGAGTAGATCGTAAGGTATTTTCCAGCTCTCCCTATTGATCCACTTGGAATCAACATACTGTATAGATGTGTTTACAATTAATATGGCTGGATTCCCCAACCTAGTGTCCTCCAAATGGATTGGGTTTAAATTTGTATAAACCAGCCAACTTAGCCAAATATAGCTGCATGAAGACATCCAGTTGGGAAAAATTGTCTGAGTCTGAGGCTTCTGTTCTTAAATCTGTCTCATAATACCTGGTTGCATTTCTTCTACCTATAGGTTTCCTCTGATGGTTGTAAACATTGAAGAATCTGTGTAACTCTTAGGAGTTGTAGCTATATTCCTGATTCTTCCAAATTTCATCAGCTAAATCTCTGCCACAGATTTGTTTTGACTTTTTCCAAGCTCTACTGCTGAGTAAGCAAACTTGAAAGATGACAAGTAATGACATTTTGGGGGAGCATATCTGTGCTCTAAAAATTTCCTAGTTTATTGAAAGAAACCTGTGGGTGTAGCTGCTTTAAACGTGTTTGCACATGTTGTATTATAGTATTTTTAAACTCATATGATTTGTGAATGATTACACAGCCTTGTCCAAGAATTGTTACGAGGCTTAGATGGAAGCCTCGTAGGAAGAGCAGGACAATTATGTCTGAGTGTGGCTGAATTTGGGAATGGATGACATATAAATCTGTAATAAATAATAAATAGTTGGCCAGATTTGGTTTTGCCTCTACTCCATCAGCTTGCTGGTATATACTGGCAAGATGGAGAGAGCTGGTGGTTCAGGGACTTTACTTTTACAAGTTCTCAAAACTTCAGTAGTTCCCAACAGTCAGATTGCCCCTTACTCCCAACTTTTTCAGGTCCCTCCTCATAATACAATTCTGAATGTAGCCTTTGCCATCATTCCTTAGCTCTCATGTTACTGCATTTTGTATCTCATTTTGTTGTCTTCTACATGTTGAAATATGGCCCAAGCAAGCCATATTGTGGTTGATATAGGAATTTTGCTCAGCTATTCAGTTTCTTGACTTTCTAGTGATATCATCAAAGTTTGTTTTTTTACTTCTGTGGAAAGTAGGTATTAGGTTGGGTGAATGGGATTTCATCCCTGCCTTACCCTTAAAGTTCCATCTCAGAAGAAGTCTGAAATGGTACCACAGAAATTCATTATGCTTAATACTGTGGCCTAATTCACACAACAATCTAAAAAAAATATGGTGGTGACTTATGTTGAATCTAGAACTATCTAAATTGATGTTGTCAGTGCTGCCTGTCAGAGAGGCTTTTCACGTTTCCAGACATAAAATTTGCTCTACTCATCCTGGAGCTGCTAAGGATTTATTTTACACGCAGAGTAGTTATGCTACTAAGCTATGCTCTTTCCTCTGATCTAGCTTTTCTATTGTGAACTAAAAGCTCTTATAGACACTCCATCTGATATGGTTAATGGTTAATGGTTAATTTAATTTGTATACCGCCCTTCTCCCGTAGGACTCAGGGCGGTTCACAGCATATTAAAAACACAAATACAATATACAGGATACAAAAAAATCATACAAAAATACACAAAATAACCCCACTAAAACCTAATTAAAAGCCAAATATTGATTGCTGTGTTCCCATTAAAATTACTTTTTAAAAACGTCCCTACC
>NW_015387270.1:275322-291003 GCF_001527695.2 Protobothrops mucrosquamatus | reverse complement strand
AGGCCGCTGAGGCCGCCGGAAAGGCCACCAAGGCCGCCAGGCCACTGAAAGGGCCGCCGAGGAGGACTGCTGGGGCCGCCGACGAGGGCCGCTGAAGGGGGCCGCTGAAGACTTTCTAATCTCAGCAGGCCACAAATACCCTTTTCAGATGTGGTTTTGCTTGCAACCACACAGATAGCTGACCCATCACCTACTCTGTTGTAGTGTAGCATTCTTTATCCCATCAACTCTTTCTTGGGTTATTAATAATATTCCACCAATACTGTGGGGAAGGAGCTCTTTGCATTATGATCCCTTTTGGGGCTTCTAAAGCTTAACAAGATCCTGTTGCTATATTTTGTAAGCAAGCTAACAGTGGCAAGCATTGTTTCTCACCCATTTTTGGCAAAAAGATAAAAATATCCCTATCAAAACAGGTAAAAACACCCTCCAATTCAACCCTACCTTCCATCGGCATTACTGAAAAGTTGCAGTGTAAAAACTCTTAGCTGCCCGCCCCCACTTACCCGCAGACCTAATCCCCATCAATATATGTTTAGCAATAGTGACTGTGTACCTACTATATCATGTAATTATTGGGTGTCTTTTTGTTCCACCAAATGTTACTTTTGGCATAGGTGAATGGCAGTCTTGACACCTGAACTGTGAAAGATCTGTTCTTGTGTTACTTTGTCTGCTATATCAGAGTTTCCAATTACAGCAACCAGATTTGGCCTGGTGTCAGCAAATACACTCTTTGCAGTTTTGTTTGCAGTTAGATATCTAAGCTGGGGACATGTCCAGGCAAAGGAATGTATCACAGAGCAATTTTTCCCTTAGAAGTTGAGCAAAGCCAATAAACTGGCTACGCTTAATTTATTGTTATGCTTTCCCTAGTCATTTTCTTCAAATGTGTTGAGCTGTGGTTGGAGAAGGCTGTTTAAGGAGTAGTTCTTCCCTTGTCTTTCAACTTGGCCTTGCTAGCAGAGTACACATCTTCTTCAACATCTGAATGAAAACGACCATTACCAACTGCCATCATCTCATCTATTAGAAAGGCAGTTTTGGCTTGAAGTGAGAAAGAGAGGGGCATTCTCAAATTGCTTTTACGGGAGTTGAGAGCCATCCGGAGCAATATTATAGAAACGTTTTGGCAAATATTGGTTTATTAGATCTCCACTTATAAGTGGGGCCTCTTCTAAGACCTTACTTACATGAGATACTCATCTGTAGGACACGTTTCTGTATGTTAAACTCTCAGATCCCCAGTGTGGCTCCCACAGGTAGGGTTTATCCTTCAAGAGATGTGGATGACAGAATGGCAGGTAGAAATCTAATGAATCAGTGATTTCTAGCAGATTCTCCGTGTGATGAATGGACTAGTCTCCATTACCATTTTGCACAAGATTTTACAACAATGTTTCACATCCCCAAATCCCAAAATGAGATGTAAATCCAAAGCTTGGGGACATGTATTCTAACTGAGGCCTCACTCCTTCCTTTCAGGTGGGCTGACAAGCTGAAGGCACCAGGCTGCCATGGAACAGAACCACACAATTTCCAGCATCCCTTTGTACAGGTAACATTGGCAAGATTCTGCACTACTTTGTTTCATTATATCTAAACCACTTCAGTCACATGATGGCTGGGGAATTCTGGGAGTTGAATTCCACACAATTTAAAATTGCTAAGGTTAAGAAACACTGGGCCAAACTGAATTCTGTGATGCTAAGAGCAGAGGTTTTTCAGATTCTGCATTCACAAAATCTCCGTATTCTTTTTTGCTTTTGTTTTCCCATTTTGTGACAAATCTGCATGTACGCCGGGGACTATTGCTGTGGATGCTGCTGCCCTTCAATACACATAACCAGTCCCTTACTTGCGATCCTGGGCGATAGTCATGCCAGTATTTCTCAAGCTGAGAGAACATGGAGATACAGTATATAATCAAGCCAGATATAGAGTATTTTGATAGGTATAACTCAAGCTCTTAGTGGAGGTTTTCACATGCATTTCCATAGACATGGGGAAAAGTCATATTGAGTTGAAGTTCTGGTGACTATTTCAGCACATCAGTACAGTTTTCCTGGCAACAATGCCAATGGTGGACCATTGTCTTCTTAGAAAATTCTTTCAACTCATCTACAGTCCTGGGATTTCCTACGGGTCTCCCATCCATCTTATAACTACATCTAATCCTGCTTAGCCTCCAAAGCCAATTAGGATTGAAGCGATGCTGCCATCTACTGAGACTTTCAGAGAAAACACAGTTGAAATGGTCATGAATATACACTGAAAAATCCGAATCCTTGATACAAACCAACTTGGTAATCTGTCCAAGTTCTGCCAGGAGATTGAGAGAAGTTGGTGGCTTTTGGTGGGTGTTTGCTATCCATGACAATCCAGAACTTTGACAGCCTTTTGGTTTGCATTTCAGGCGGTGGGCATGTTTCTGGGGGAATTTTCCTGCCTGGCTGTCTTCTATCTCCTGCTCTGCAGTGACCGGAGGAGGCCAGAACCCACCATGACACCTCCTCAGCCATTTAACGGATTGCTTTTCCTGCCTCCAGCACTATGTGATATGACGGGGACTAGCCTCATGTATGTGGGTAAGTGTGTATACAGATGGGTGCATAAAATAGCCACAGCAATAGCACTTAGACTGATATACTGCTCCATAGCTTTACAGCACTCTCTGAGCAGTTTACAATGTCAGCATATTACCCCCAATAATCTGCTCCTCATTTTACCGACTTTGGAAGGATGGACGTCTGAGTCAACCGGTTAGGATCGAACTCCTGGCTGTAGGCAGAATTAGCCTGCAATGTTGTATTTTAGCCATTGCGCCACTAGGGCTCCAGTAAAAGTGAGGCAGGGGGAGGTTTGCTAAGAATATGATACTTTGGAGGAGTTTAACTCTGGCCTTGAGAAAGAGGAGGGAGAGAAAAAAAAACAGTTGATCAGCCCTGGGAAAGTGAAAAGTATAAGAGGCTCAGAATGACCCTGCCTTGACCTTGTCCTTAAAAGGGGTCAAGGGGCAAGTGAACAGATTTTCAGGATTATTTATTATAGCCTACAAAAATAAAGTTAAATCCCTGAAGTTTCTGTTCCTTGCTGCTTGCCTGTCTGAAAGGACTGAGAAACACCTTCCTCTCCCTCTGTCTGTTTGAAAAATGCAACCGTGCAGTACTTCCATTCAGAAGCAACTGTTTTTAACACAGTAGGAAAAGCAAGCCATTCAGAATAAGTAAATAGTTTACATCTGACGAAACCGAGTATGTAAAGAATGGCAAATAATGTTTTGGGATGTGGGCACAACTCCTGATATAACCACCTACCAAGTTGGGGAGACAGAATAAAAGGATTTCACTCGTGGAAGCACTATTTACTCTGTAGTATACAATCCCTTTGTCATCATTTTTCTGCTCCTGCTCTTCCCTCTGGAGTAAAATCTCTTGGCACTCTATAATGTCTGAAAAGAAAGGGGGACAACATAAGTTCTTCTATTTTGAGCATCAGTTCATGCTATCATTACCCCAATTTCTAGTTGTTCTTTGTCTCTCCTCCTCTAACCATCATTCTTCCCTCTTTCCCCACTACCCATTTTTGCCATTCCAGCTCTGAACATGACCAGTGCTTCTAGCTTTCAGATGTTGCGTGGAGCTGTGATCATCTTTACTGGCCTGCTCTCAGTAGCCTTCCTGGGGAGGAAGCTGGTACTAAACCAATGGCTGGGCATCCTGATCACCATTGTAGGGCTGGTGGTGGTTGGCCTGGCAGATTTGCTGAGCAATCATGATGAAAGCCACAAACTCAGTGAGATCATCACAGGTACGTAGGGAGTGTGTTCTAAGGCCAGTGGCCCTTGCAGGTGTACTGGAGAGTGGTTTCCTTTGCAGTTCATGCTCTTTATCTTCAGAGATCGCAGGCTTACTTTCCTGTCAGATGTCCTCAATATCCAGATATGCTTTCTGACCATGCTATGCTCTTCTTCATTAGCATTGTGATGCTTAGCTTAAAAACATTTCTCTTCTTCTCCAATCCAAACATCTTAGTTCAGAAAGCAGTGTCCCCATACTTTCTGTTTTAGATTTCATCACTCTGATTCAGAATTCCAACACATAGTGCAGGAGTCCATCCCCCAGAATTTAACTGACCAAGAAATACCAATGTTCTGCTCTAACAGCTTTGGAGAGCTGTTGGGGGGAGATATATGTTGTAAATAGCACCCAAAAAATAACATACTGCACCTCTAGCATTTGAATTTATATAAAAGCAAAAGATAAAATCAATACCTTATCCAGGATGTTATCAATCATTATCTACTAATGGTCTTTCTAGGGTAAAAGAGTATGCATATAGTTCCAACAATAGCTTTTAATGAGGTTTCCGGAGAATAGGCCATTTCTTCACTTATGGGTTACATCCACATAGTTGATTTTAACAAAGGTTACAATCTCTAGAGGATTGGTGCTACAGTATGACAGATATGTAAACTTGGAGTTCTTTGTTGAAATGGTGAAATGGACTGGCAAGGAGCTCAGCAACAATTTCTTCCTGCAATTCACCGAGCATTCTATGTCACAGACTGTTGCAATTGGCTTAGATTATTTAAACAAGTAATAGAATGGCTATTTGCCATTAAGGTTATAGATAAATGGAATCTGTGTGTCTAGTTTATTATTTTATAACATGCATTGCTATTAAATTAAATGGCTTCAATAAAACTAATCTGCAATGTAATAAAAAGAATAAAAATTGTATGGGGAAAAAGACAGACGCATAGGGTATCTATCTCCATATGTAACAGAATAGATGATTATTTCACACACTTTTCCTTTCAAGATTGGATAGAGATAGAGGAAATAAGTGGGAGTGTATGCCTTCTAGAACACTTAGATTCTTGCTTCTCTGTAGGTGACCTTCTCATCATTATGGCCCAAGTTATTGTGGCCATTCAGATGGTGTTGGAGGAGAAATTTATCTACAAGCACAATGTTCACCCTCTGCAGGCTGTTGGCACTGAAGGTATGTAAGCAATCTTGGAATGTTCCCAGATGGAGGTCTGGGTTCACATGGATCAAGAGTTGCCATCTGTGACAAAATGGAAAGATGATTTATAAATAATTTGCTGCTACAATTGAGTACTATGTTCTTTGAAGATCATCATGAACAGCAGTAAATTATTGGCTGAAAGAATATCCCCCAAAAGATTGTTTCTATTTCCTCGGTGTACAAGGCATGGCATAATTCTAAAGTTCCTAAATTTTGCTCCTTTCTTGCTTGGGGAAAAATATCCCCTTCTTTTAGCAGTCACTTTTCTTGAGGTTTTATAACAGCTGTGTAGGGGCTACAGCTTCCAGACAGCAAAGCTGAGTACTGTGAGGGTAATAGACTCAACATATCTAGAAACTGGCAGGTTGGAGAAGGCAGCTTTGTAACTACTGGAAGTATTTTACATTGAATGTCTCCTGGAGATTCAGCAGGTAGCAGTATCTGACCAATCTTGCCTGGGCTTGGAAGTCAAGTAAGATACTGGTGGGAGACTAGCAGGAATGTCCAGAGGTATATCGAAATTGGGACATAAGAAAAACATCCTGAAGGAGGCAGTGGAAAGCAGCGTTTTTACTCTTGCCAAGGCTATGTCAGTGTGATCACTAGGACTTGAGCACAACTCAAAGCTGTCTTTACCTTTTTGATAGGACCAATTGGAGGAGATTGGCTTATAATCCTCCTGGGTTTCAATCATCTTCATTTCTTCTTCCTCCTTAACAGGTTTCTTTGGGTTCGTCATACTCTCCATCATCCTGGTGCCCATGTACTTCATACCTGGGGGCAGTTTCAGCGGTAGCCCACGGCAGGTACTGGAAGACGCTATAGATGCCTTCTGTCAGATTGGCAATCTGCCACTTATTGCTGTAGCCCTGCTGGGCAATATCAGCAGCATTGCCTTCTTCAACTTTGCTGGTATCAGTGTCACGAAAGAGATCAGCGCCACCACCCGGATGGTACTTGATAGCCTGCGCACCATTGTCATCTGGGTTGTCAGCCTGGCCATTGGCTGGGAGTCCTTTCATGGACTGCAGATCCTGGGTTTCCTCATCCTTCTTGTTGGAGCTGCCCTTTATAATGGACTGCACCAGCCCCTCCTTGCTCGCCTGCCCTGGGGGAGGCCACCAGCAGGGGTTGCAGCGAGAGATATTGATAGAGAAGGTCTCATTGCCACAGATGAGCTTTCCATTAATGGAGATAGTTGATGGCAGTGGAACTCTTACTTCTGCACCACAACTTTGGACCTTTTATTGAATGAATTTGGCCTGTATTGCTGGGAGATCGGGCTAAAAACAGCCAACTGGTTTTAAGATCTGCTTTGTAACTCTGGGGATGCTTTGCTTAACTTTAAACATCTGGATGTTTCTCCATTATTTCATTCTTCTGCCCTTTACTGAAGGAAGCAGAGGGAGTTTTTACCCTTTCTTTAGCAACCACAGAGTAGAGGTCTGCTGCTGCTAAGCAGCCCTCAAGTGGTTATGGGCTCTCTCCTGGGGTTGCTTGGAAGCCATCTAAAGCCTTGCTCCATCTTTCTTCATCAGCATTTTGGGATGGGGACAGTGGACGTAATTGGAAAGATTTTCTGGAAACCTTGTACGTAGTTCCTAAGCTGTACCATCTGCCTTGTGGGTGTCTGTCACTTCATTGTTTATCTTCTGTTAAAATAACATCATAAAGCAATTGGAGGAGGGCATTTGCTTGTCCCCAGTAATCCAACCTGCATAAAGGATACTCTCATGCTTCTGCCAAATAGAATCTTATCTATTCTATTTTAAAAAGACGAGTACAAGTGACCATCTTTTCCTGAAATGCAATTTTCATAATTTCTCATCATCACTACTTTGTAGGATCCAATCTGAATTGGTCACCAGAGGTTTAGTCTTTCAAACTTTCAGACTCAGGCTGGAGCCCATTCTGAGGGAGAGAATTTCCCTGAGGATGGGTTCCAGTACAAGTCTAAAAGCTTGGAAGATTAAACCTCTGGTCCTGGTGACCGACTCAGATTGGATCCTGCAACATTATCCTGGGACACATATATTTGCCTCTCACTGTTTTCTCCAAAGTGGCCTTCCCCAACCTGCATCTTTACCTACGTTGGCCATATGGCATGGAGATGATGGGCAAGAGGGGCAACTCAACATATGCAAGAGGGAACAGCAAACTGGGAAAGGTTTCCTTAATCTGCCTATATACCTTGCCTTTTTCTTGATCCTTTAAGTAAGAGCTGCTCTAGTGAGGTCTAATGAAGTGCTTTCTGTTTCCTTCTTGTCATGTGAGAAGTTTATTGCTGACCTGGGTCAAAGCTGGCTTGCAATAAAGCTGTTGTTTGAGTAGTAAGATAGGAGCTGCTTTATTGAGCAGTCTCAGGTCAAGGGCATGGCATGCAACAGTTTATAGTCTGTAATTACATTCCAGCATTTTTTGCCCCATGATACACAGGATCTGGGATTTAGTGAAGCTGTTCAAGCTGCTAAAGAGAATAGCTGGTCCTGGATCATGCAGTTATACACAGTTTGAAAAGAAGGAGCTTACGAGTTACTTATATGTGGAAGGGTTTTTTTGTTTTTGTTTTTGTTTTGCTATTTATACTGAAAAGGCCTAGAGCTTAAAGGCCAAGTGCCAAGTATTTTTTTCCTGAAACAGGCTGGGCAGTTGGCACAGTTGATGTACTCTTTTGATGTCTGTTTACTTATCTACCATGTCTGAGCAGCAAAAAGGAAATAGGGACTTTCAGGAAAATAGTGACTCATTTCTAGACTCTTGCTTTTTCCAAAGACGCTACTGCCCTCCCGTCTAAAAGAAAGCCCATGGTTTTTGCGTGATAAGCTGTGGCCTGTTGATGGGTTTTAGGGCTGCACAGAAGGTGTCTTCTTTTGAAAGACATCCTAAGTACCTAAGATCAATTGTCCAGGTATCAGCAACTTCTCTTTCCTTGATAGCTTCCTTAAGTGCTGAGCAGATCTTGCCCTTGTGCCCTTGGTAGCTGATGACACTGTTGGGTGATACTTGGTTGGGGCATGGAATGAAGATAATAGTTGGGTTTCTCCTGGTTGGGAGATATTAACAAGAATACAGTTTTGTAATCAATAAAATACTTTCTGATTTGAAGTCCTTTTATGTCTGTTAATTTGACATTTTTATGTGGGGCTTTAAAATGTTTTATCAGCACAGCTGTCCTGAGATCTCTGCAGGAATGGCTCGGATGGGGATCAATAGGCATCGGACATCAGTAATCAAATGGCAATACATGAACATATTCAGATGCAGTAGGGTCTGGATGTAAGCCAGCGGATTGTTTAGTTATTTTTTTAAAAAAAGGTTCAAGTCCTTCATGATTTAAAAAAAAAAGATTTTTCATGAGTTACACTTATTGGCAGTCTTATTTATGTCTTACTTCCTCCTCTTTAAAATTCAAACTGGAGGGACTTCTGGTTTGCGTCATGGCATTGCAGTTGAAGGAAAGTGGGGCTTCGGGTGATTTTGCCCTGCCAGGGCAAAGAGTGAAAACACAGGTACATGAACCATTTAGCCCAGCTGCAAAGATGGCCATTCATTTTAGAGTGAAATATTGATGTTGGCGCCTATCTGATATGTTAAAAGATACTTAAATAGGTAGTATGCTGCAAAGCAAAATGCCAGTGACAGTATAATTCTAGATTACTATAACTTCTCTATTTCACAAAGAGCACATAAGCATTGTTGGAAAACTGTGGGTGACTGCAACTAGTGCTTTGTACAAATATGTGCATATTTTCTTTATGTGTTGCATGAATCATTCAGGGGTCTGGCAATCTTTTAATATAGAAGGGGTCTCTAATATGAAACAAGTATTGGTCCTTTTTTCCTGAGTTTTAAGATATATACTACAGCTTAGAGAAACTTTTCACTTCAAATTGATAGCTCAGAGTTCAGTAATCCTAGATTGTGGTGCCAAGGCAGAAAAAGAAGGCTTAGAAACCTTAATTGCCTTAGCCAGCCAGAATCTCTATTTTGGAAGGAAGAATCATTTCTGACCTTTTACAACAGAGCAGAGAATTCAGGGTAATTTCCAGAAACGTGGGAGAGGTTCTTAAAAAGAAGTGGCATTTATGTTTCTATTTCCTGTTATTCTTTCTTTTTATAAATTGGTGCTTTGAGCCTATTTGCCAAAAGGCTTCATTTCTTTAGAAGTAAACATTTTACTTTAGAAATATTTCTGCAGTGATTGCTCGCAATAAAGAAAACATGTCTTTTTCTGGACTTTGGAGAGTAGTGGCCCAACCATCCATAAAGGGCAAAAGGTATAGAAGAAAATGTATACTAATTAATGTTTCTTTGGGAGGATCCTCCACAAAGATTGTATGCTGTTATTTAATCCTACTGTCTCAATCTGGTGTTACACATTTTTAGGTCATTGCCCAAAGATAACATTCTATCCAAACATAAAGCCTAAAGCTGAGTGTTTGCGTACATATGAGATGCAATGCCCAAATAAACTTTATTATGACTTAATAAGATGACCTATAAGATAATAAGATTATCTTTCTCATCTTTTCTACTACTTTCTCTTATTGGTACCTTATGATTACATTACTTGGTTGTTTGAATTTTGAGAGTTTATGCACCAGAGACAAATTCCTTATCAATCACACATGGCCAATAAAGCTATTCTATTCTATTCTATTCTATTCTATTCTATTCCTATTCCTATTCCTATTCCTATTCCTATTCCTATTCCTATTCCATTCTAAGATGGCCTGTTTTCCATAGCATGCTAAGTAGGAATGAAGAAATAGTTCCTTCACAAAACAAGCAATATTCTGGACGTTCTTGCCAATAGTTTTGTTTTGCCCCTGAGCATATGTAGTTTTGTCACCCAGGGATAAAACTCTATATATGCTCAGGGACGTTTATTCATAGGGTGCAAGCCAGGGTAAGATGTGGGGTGTTGCAACATGATCTCAAGAGTCTGAAGGGCCTGTTGATCTCCAGAAGCCTCTCTGGGGAAGATGGATTTCCTTTTCCACTCTAACAGAAGGTGCCTCTATAGGTATCTTCAATACAAGTTGGCATTCTAAGGAAGGATAAATTACTAAATAATGAGAAAATGGCCAAAGTCAGGAGGAAAATCTGGGACGGGGGGAACTCAGCACAGAGAAAAAGAGGCAGTATTCATTCAAGTCCCCTATGAACTCGACTCAACTGGATCCCAATCAGAAGCAGCAGGGAGTAGGATCTAGGAAGGCAAAATTAACCAGGTCTGGTTAGGAAGGCAGAATGGAAACAGATTTTACACAAGTTAAAATCACCACTGCTTTGTAACTCTAGGAAGGACACACTCGATTACTTCCAAGAGTCATTTTCTCCTATGGGATTCTTTGAAATCACAAGCAAATAGGAGCTGTGATCAATGAAATGGCTAATTGACCCCATGTGAGAGCAGGCTTACCTTGCAATTTTTCCTATGCCAAAAGGGATGTTTTCCTGATTTCAATAGTGCAATGGAATCTGGGCAACGTCATTTGGGCTCAAAACCTATGCAGTGCCAGACCTGGTTAATATTTGGATAGAAGACTAGCAGAAAATCCCAATGCTATAATTTCCACTGATGATTCAAAAAGAATCGTGCAAGAAGGTAATGAAAAATCACTTGTGTTGTAGCTAAGATGACTCTGGAGTTGAGTGCAATTCAAAGAATATTTGACTCAATTTCTCATTAATCTCTCTTTAATGTTGCTTCCCAAATCCTAGCAATGAAAACAAGACTGGAATGTATCCTTTGAAGCATACACAAAGATTTCTGAGTTAAGAGTGCACTAATTTTCCTATTGCTGTTTTCCCATGTATGGAAAAAGGATTTTTCTTAAGCAAAATGATGACTTTGTGGGAGCTTAAAGCATAGAGAATTGGATCCAAACACTCCAGTTCCCTCTGAGAGTATTTGGGGGAGGGGGGAGATGCTTCAACAGGTAATGTTGCTTTCCCTTTTAGGATGTGTTGGAGCACAGCTCTCATCTACAGCCAATCTAATAACTACTTTTGTTAAGGGGACTTTCCTGACACCTTGACAGCTGAAATGCCTTACAGTATGATGGGCTGAGTATTTTTCTTAGCTGACATTTGTGTCCTGCCTCTGTGAAGGCCACCATCTTTCTTCTGCCTCCATGTCAAATACTGTACTTGGAAATCAAGGAGGCATTCTGCACCCCAAAATAGATGCAGGGCCAAGAGCAGTCACAGTGTTTGGTAGGCCTTTTCTGCATTCTGTAGTGCAGGGGTCCCCACCTGTGGGCTGTGGCCCACTACCGGGCCACGGCCGCTTGGCCACAGGGCCGTGCAAAGTCTCCCAAGCGTCCTGCCAGCAGTAGCGCCGCCCCGCCCACCAAGTGTCCTGCTGGTGCTAGTGCCGCCCTGCCCCCGAGCATCCCGCTGGCAGTAGCACCACCCCAAACGTCCCGCTGGTGCTAGCGGTACATGAAACCACGCCCCTTCCAATCCGCAGGAAAAAAACACTCCACGGAACCAGTCTCTGGTGCTGTAGACCTCTGGTGTAGTGGATAGTATAGTAATTTCTGGTTTTCATAGACTCTCTCTCTCTCTCCCCTGCCCCTCCCCCCCTTTGTGTGTACCCAGTTTCTACCTTCAAGTAGTCAGATTCCTGCCAACTGCCTGGATTAGTCCCTGCAGTTTTCTTGGCAAGATATTTTGGAAATGACTTGCTGTTGCCACCTGACTAGGGCTGAGAGTGTGTGGCTAGCCCAAAGTCACCAATTGCCTTTATGTTAATGAGGGACTAGAACTCATGCTCTCCAGTTTCTAGCTGGTGCCTTAACCACTATACCACACTGCTTGCCCTTTCATAGACCAGAGTTCACGTAAGGAGTTAACACACAAAGTGGCCTTGGACTAAACCAGAGTATTTGCAGCAAGAGGCTGGTATGAATTCAAGCTGCCTCTTGGCTTTAAAAAGCTCATCACCATCTTTACCCGCCACTTTCCAGCATCCTCTATTAGCTATGGATCATTGCATGGCAGGTAAAGTGATAACATCTTTTTATAGGTTTATGAACACTTGACTTGCAAATGAGCTTTAATCCAATTAGAGAGAACCTGGAGCAATTCTCTCCAGTACACAATTCCTAAAACCCATTAGATGTATACTTCAGCAGACTATACCTTATTTCATCTATTGGGTGAGATGCTGTACTTCCTTCCTACATGACTGGAGGGAAGGAAATGAGAAATAGTAAATGCAGAAAATACAGGACAGTAGCATTTGAGTTGCTCACAATGTCCATGCCTGCTGACAATAAACAGTATGATGCTGGGTGAGACAATTACCACCTCTAGTTAGGGTTTGCTGTGGACCCCTATGCATCCAACCATTCTTAGGGATATATGACAAGCACCCAGGAACAGATGAAACCGGAGTTCCCCAAGGCTCCCCCAAAATTACTGGAAGCATTCCTGCAGTCATGTGAGATTGTGCTAAAAAAAGACCTTATAATGCTGCTGAGGTTTGAACTGCATGGCCATGATTAAGCTTGTAGGTGTGATTTTGAAGGCAGTGCTAGGATAATTAGCAAGGAGAAAGAAGAAATACAATGCTCTGCATTGTGTTGCAGTGTTTTTCTCTCAAGTGGCAATGGACAAGATGAGGAAGGGGATTAGCAGACAATGGGCTTTTGTCTCAGATATCCTGCCCAACCGTTCACATGATTCACACCCGGAACCCATTGCCCAGGGTGCATAAAACGTCTTTGGGGGCATCATCCAGCCCTTCTCCCCCACTCCAAATCCCACTTCTTCTCTCACTCAATCCACAGAGCACTTTGTCAAGCATTGGGCCTAGAATCTTTTATTTCATTTTGTGCATCGGTAATGACCCAGCAGCAAAAATAGGGCAGGCAATACAGTGTAAGCTACAAAGGCGGACAGGTGGGGCTTGGTGGGTGAAGCTCCCTTGTGGCACTGTGAGAGCACTGAGACGGAAAGGCAGAGAGGCCAAAAGCGCTGTGGCTTCTCTCGCTCTCCCTTGTCATGGCCTGAGATCCAGAATGCAGGCGGGGTTATTCTCTGTTGGATAGAAAAAAAGAAAAAAGAATGTTATGACTCCAGAACCAAAAGGAATTTCCTAATGCTAGGACAACCATGGAATAACAATGTGAGACAAAGTAAGAATATGAGAGTGTGTGTGTGTGTGTGTGTGTGTGTGTGTGTATAAAAAATAGCACCCCCAGTTACTAATCGGTTCAACACTTATCCTATATAAGTAGTCCTCAGTTAATGACTGCCCTGTCTAGTGATTGTTCGAACGATGGCACTGAAAAGTAATTTTACCATTGGTCCTCAAACTTGTGGCTGTCATAACATTCCTGCAAATCAATATTTACAAGCTTCATAGCCAAATTCCAACAAGCAAAGTCAATGGAGAAACCAGAAGTAAGCTGCAAGTTGCAGTCACATGACGTTGTGCTTAATGATCACAGATAATTTGTTTAACCACAGGAGAACTCCTGTGAAATACCCATCCCAATTGCAGTTGTTACTTGAGGACTACTTGTTTAGTACTGGAAACCAGATGCCACTTAGTATAAATCCAGAGTCCCCCCGCCCAAAAAAAAGCAATCATCATTTTGGAGATCTAGAAATATTGTTTCTTTGTCTCACCCCAAATGCATACATATTCAGTCTTCATCAATAAAAAGAGTCTGCAGGTTGAATACTGAGAAAGAGGAGGCTGGGACAGACCACCTGTTCTTACAGATTACGATATTGTTTTCTTAAAAACATCCTTATCCAAAAAAGTTCCCATGCACTTCCTATGGATTTCCTTCAAATTAATGATATTTTAGGATACTATAGATTTTCATGGCCTTAAGACCTTTAGATCTATCAGGGCTCTAATTCTCAACTGGCCATTGATAGCAGGTATTTCAATAAATCTTTAAAGGACTGTATGGACAAAAACAACTATGGGAGATTTCAATCTTCTTGCTTCCATTTGTCCCTCACAGAAAATGTGTCTGGCCTTTGATTACTCATTAGAGATTACGGTAAGATAAAACATTAGATTGAAGAATATTTTGTGGAGCAACTGGTGGCATTTCTTCTTTTCAGTTATATTTCCAAATATTTTTACTAACTATCGCAACATGGTTCTCTCAAGAAAATAAGCCACTGAAATCTTCTCTTGCAGTCTGAAATGGTACAGCCCACTTTATATAAGGCCAGCCATAATATATACTAGATCAATGATCTTAAATGAATATGGTCATCTTCCATATAGCTGAACTCAAAGAGATTATCCAACTCTGACTGCATCTCCCCAGCTTCACACTTACACTTTATTGTTCTTATAATCACGCAGGGCGTCCCTGGCCACTGTATCCATGAATGAGTCATCATCCAAAGTAATACTTCCTGGCACAGTCAAGGAGAAGGGCCCCGAATCAAAGACCTGGACAGTCACTTGAGTGTCAGGAGTTTGGGATGTGTCTTCTGGACTGGAAGGTTTCACCTTAAAAGAGGACCAAACATTAGCAGTGTCTGAACCTATCAAAAAGATAGTTGTTTCTAAATGGGACAAAAAAAGCTTTGTCTTCCATCAACTACCCACACCAGCCTATGAACACAAAACAGAACAAGTAGAGAGAGATATAGATCCAATTCCTCTCTTTTTGTTTAAACAGAATTCCTAAGCTTCTTTGGGTAAATCAGCAGTTCTTAAAACTATTGAAATAATCTTGCAATCCAAGCTGTCCCCCTCTAAACCAATGAAATAGTATATTCAAGCACTATAATATATTCAAGCACTATAGAAAGCATCCTCTCACATTGCATTATGGTGTGCTATGCTGGCTTGACAGCTGCGGATAGAAAGACACTACAGAGGGTGGTGAGCACAGCACAAAACATTGTGGGCTGTCCCCTGATACCACTAGATGACATCGCTAGGGCCCGCTGCTTTAGAAGAGTGAGGAAAATCCTCAGGGACGACTCACACCCTGGTCAGCGCTCCTTTACTCTCCACTCTCCTACCATCTGGTAGGAGATATAGAAGCATAGCCAGCCGCACTAACAGGCTGAAGAACAGTCTCTACCCATGGGCTGTCAGACTCCTGAATGGGAAATAACTCCATGCATGATAGACTTGCGGGGCCGGCGCGTTGTGCAATAAATTCACATGGTGCAATAAGATTTGTGTGTTTGTTGTCACTGTGAGTTGTGTCGGGGGGGTGCACAAAGGGAGGCTCAGCCAATCTCATTGTACACATGTTGTACTTTGACAATAAAGGTTGATTTGATTTGATTTGATTTGATCTGCCCATTTGGTACACCTTGGCCAGGGTGTATACTGAGAATACCCTCAAGAGTTAGAAGGAAGAATGCTTAGGAGCAAGGTCTCTCTTCTGGCAAACCTTCAGGGTAGAAGAAGCTATCATCTAATGGGAGGCAACTTCTCAGAAGGGCCTGGCTATCTTCGAGACCGCCTCCTGCCACAGATTACCTCCCACCGACCTGTACGCTCCCACAGAGTGGGTCTCCTCGGGGTGCCGTCAGCCAGACAGTGCCGGCTGGCGACCCCGAGGGGTAGGGCCTTCTCTGTGGGAGCTCCCACCCTCTGGAACGAACTGCCCCCAGAGATCAGGGTGATCCCTGATCTCCCTT
>NW_015387270.1:238189-275222 GCF_001527695.2 Protobothrops mucrosquamatus | reverse complement strand
TATTATTATTATTATTATTATTAAGGGGAAAGAGTTGGGGTGATGTATGGATTTCTGATATTAACTTACTGATGTTTTTACAATGCTATTGGAAGCTACCTAGAACTGGCAAATAAGCATCATATCAATGCATGTAATAGCTAATAAACAAACATGCTTAAACATGCAGGTTGAAGATTTAGTGGCTACATTCACAAGTTAACGTTAGTTAAAATGTTTGTAGCTTAGTTTGTGCGTACCCAGCTATTTGCCTTCTTTGTAACTAATTGGACTTCACAAAATCAGTGAAGGGGCTAAGTCAGTGATCAAATTAAGCAAGTGAGACAAATGCAGTCAATAACCTACCATGATAACCTTCAGAAGCTTGTCATTCCGAGTGCGATTGGCTAGCTGAGATACCCAACCAAACTGTTGGTTGAGTTGATCCAGGATGGCTGTGGTATTGAGCATTTCTTCCTGGAAAGCCTTGAGGATTTCATCATATCTCCGGGTAAATCGTTCAGCCAATCGCAGAGCATCGTCAAACCGTTCTTTAATTTTTCTCTGATCTGGATCAGTCTGAGAGCAATCTGTATAGGTTTGAAGAAGATAGAGAACAAAAGGAGATCCAAGTAAGCGATGACTTCCTCATGTGACTGTAGGGACAGGTCATATTATAGGGGGTTTCAAAAATAGTACAGAAGTGGTTTTGCCACTGCCTTCTTCCAGGATGTTTTGTTAACTTCTCAGTTCTGGGATCTTCAGGTGACCTACCATTTAAGGGCAAAGAAGGCCTGATCTGGCTTAGCTTAAGGTTGCTCACGCCTGGTTGGTTATGAGCTTCCCCTGCTGTGACACTTGCAAACACTTCATGAAGTCACCATAATTCCATTTTCAACGAAAGCTAGAAATCTACTTCATTCATTCATTCATTCATTCATTCATTCATTCATTCATTCATTCATTCATTCAATTTCTATAGTCGCCCATCTCAGTCAATGATTCTGATACTTTGGATATATGTTAAAAATGGCATCATCACAACACAAAACCTCTATTCACATTCTATGTTTAACTTTAACTAAATCAGTTACAGGCAGCTGCATTCACCCAGCCTATTAAATTATGTTCATTTTAAGTCTGGTTAGTTTTTATGACATTTAGCACATTATATGAATCCACCTCCATTAGCTCAGTTTATAATTAATGTAGGTTATGAATTAATTCAGTAATTAGGGTGTTTAATTAATAAGGGTGTTTCATGAACACAGCCTAAACGTCATGTTGGCAAAAGGAAACAAGTTATAAGCAATCCGCATCTAAAAAACTTTTCTTTCAGTAACCCAGAGATGGGTGGGTGGATATCTGCAATGTTTTTTGCAACCCAGCCAGTGGTGGGATTCAGCTGGTTCGCACCACTTCGGCAGCTAATTTTTTGTTGCCCAGGCCCAGAATGGACTTCCGGAAGAGGCATCCACACAGAGAACTGGTTGTTCACCAATTTGAATCCCACCACTGAACCCAGCCAAAATCATTATCACCGAACTTTAACCTCCAAATACTGGAGATGCTATTTCCTACCAATTATGAATGAAAAATAAAAGATATCTAAGTCATAAGATGTAGCTGCCATCTAGGCAAGCCAAAAGGGCACTGAAAACTACCAAAAATGTTCACAGAAAAATCCCAGCCTTTTTTTTGTTTTATATCGATAGTCCTTGTCTTACAACTGCAATTGGGATCAAATTTTCCACTGCTAAGCAAGACAGTTATGCCTAATTTTATTGCCTTTTTGCCCTGGTTAAGAATATCACTCCAGTTGGTAAGTGAAGCGTACAGTTGCTTCCCCCACTTGGCTTTGCTTGTCAGAAGTCAGCTGGGGAGGTCTTAAATGGTGATCAGATGACCCCAGGATGCTGCAACCATGGTCAACACAGGTAGCCTTGACTTACAACCACAGCTGAGCCCAAAATTTCTGTTGCTAAGTAAGACATTTGTTAAGTGAGCTTTGCCCCATTTTACAACCTTTTATTGCCACAGTTCTTAAGTGAATCACTGCTCTTGTTACATTAGTAACTCGGTCAGTAAGTGAATCTGGCTTCCCCATTGACTTTGTCAGGTCTCAAAAGGTGATCACAAGACTCCAGGACACACTGCAACCGTCATAAATATGAGTCAGTTGCCAAGTGTCTGAATTTTGATCACATGACCATGGGGATGCTGCAATGGTTGTGTGAAAAACAGTCATAAGTCACTTTTTTTCAGTGCTGTTGTAACTTTGGTCATTGCTGTAAGTCAAGAACTACCTTTACATACTGGTTGCCAAGCACCCAGGTTTTGTGACTGTGGGGATGCTACAAAAGTTATAAGTGTGAGGATCAGTCGTAAGTCACTTTTTTCAGTGTCCAGTGTTACATCAAACAACCATTAAACGAATGGGCATGTTAAGGACTACCTGCACAACAGATTGCCTTTAATAAATGATCCCACCAAGCCATAGTTGTCAGCTGCAAAAGGCTTCTGTCTTCCCTTTTACCCTCTTCCACTTACCTACAGCCAGGATTGCCTGGCATTTGTCACATTTTCCCTTCATTTTCAGGCAGCCAGCAGAATTGCGACGGATCTCACGGCACACCATCCGGTTGTCATTGTGACCTGGGGTTGCTAACAGAAAGAATGATAGCGGACATCACAACAGACCCCAGTTTTGCCAGCTGTATTAAGTCACAAGCCAGCATTGTTAATAAAGCCAAGAATTATTTGAGACCAGAAATCTGGAAGCTGCATCACACCATTCACTTTCAAAAATATACCCTTTGGATACAATTTGGAGTTGACAGAAGACAATCAAAACTGTTCTTGACAGTCTGAGCAGCAAAGCATAGCAGCAACATTACAGGGACCTTACTTTTCATATTGGAAATTAGAGGGGGCAAATAGGGGAAAGAAAAGCAGAGCCCCTTACTAATCATTACCATCAAATTGCCAAATGAGTTTGTCCTATGATAACTGAGTCTACATCTGCTGGTGAACAGTGGCTTACTATGAATATGAACCAAGCAAGTATTTCTCCAATCCTTGGGAATATGCTAGGTACCAAAAACTAGATCTCCCCTTTTTATGCCCAGTAAAGCTTGTTTTCCTTTATATAACTAGAGTGAGTAGGCAGGCAAATATAGATGTTTAAAAGAGCTCCAGTGGCCAGGCTCTCTCTGCAGCCCAGGATCTCACCTTACCTGTTGGGATTTGATCAAAAGAAAACCCAGAGATTCCTCCTAGACCTGGGTGGTCCCACTCCATGGCTTTTTGAGCTCCCTCAAAGAAATGCTGGCTCATCTCATAGAATGGTTGGAAAATCTGGTGGAAACCTTGATGTGGGCGGTAATTGCTGAAGAACTGAGAGAAAGGGCGCACATCCCTGGCAACACGGGAATGGGTAAATGGGATACGGATGCTGTGGAAGCCATCCTGGAAACCACCGAATGGCCACTGGAAGAAGGGGGAGAATTGCCCATAGGCCTGTGTGCTCTCTTGGAAGATGTCATCCACACCATCTTCCACTAGACCGTAGCGCTCCTCAAGATCATCCAACTTCCGGCCCTGTTCCTCATCTACATCCATCAAGGAGTCGATGCGCTCCCCATTTACCCAGATGGAGAATGGAGAAGAGTGGTTCAGGAACTCTTCCAGCTGAAGGAAAAAGTATGAAAGCTGAAGATCACTCCAGTTGGAAGCCTGCTGGCTATTGTAATTAGAAAATAAACAATTCACTGCCTTGAAAAGGAGTATGGTAAATATTCACGAGCCAACCAAGAGAGGCACTACCAGAACTGTCTGCAAAGCTTCCATATGTCATAACGCCATGCCTTAAAGCCCAGAGACACCCATGATTTCACTCTATGCATTCATTTCCAGAATCAATTTAAGTTTACTTTTAAATTCTAGATCAGCATTCCTTAAGTTGGTGCCCAGATGTACTGGACAAGTTCTATTATCCCCAAGCAGTACAATTAGTGGGAGTTATGATATAAACCTCAAACAGGATCAGGTTGGAAAAAGCTTAACTCAAATGCTTTAAGAGATCTTTCTTCCCTCCTGTTTCACCCCTGTGCATTCAGCTCAACACCTGATGATCTGATCTGTAACCCACTTCCAACACAGGAGAGTGAAGAATAAAGGTTTATAGCTACTTCAGAATGTGATTAGGTTCATTTAGAATTTGGAGAGGCAAGAAGATGAGCCTACACTATTATTTGAGAGGGAAACCATTTCTTTTATCTAGAGCAGGGGTATCAAACTGCTGGCCCATAGGCCGGATGCGTCACGCCAAAACTGCGCCCACCCCATTGCCGGCAATGGGAAAAAAGTTGCAACACGTCACAACACGTCGCGAGTTTGACACCCGTGATCTAGAGGGTTTTTCTTTCTTATACAGCTGGCTGTACAATTGCTTATATGTTTGAGGAGGTGGTTCCAAAGTTTGGATGTTCTGAGATCATTTAAGGCAGGTATTTCATTAAAAATCTTGAATTCCAATTTCTCAAACAGACTTAATCTTTGCCTAATTGGGGGGGGGGGGTGCTCTTGAAGGTGGATCCTTCAATCATGAGAAGGTGCACACCTTTCAATGAGGCTCATCCAGATTTTAATCTTGTATCCCATAATACTCAGTCATAAGGCTCAGCCCAGATAATACCTTGAGGGTTTCAAGGTTCACCTGTATCCCCAAACTGCAGTTATCCAGACATCCAAGGCTAAGCAAGCAACATCACATGGCTCACTCACCTGCCTGCCAACCAGGCCAGCACCACTATGGCATGTCCGAGTATAGAACTTCATGCAGGTCTGCTTCAGGCACGGCTTGCATTCTTCCCAGAGGGCAAGCATAGTGTCATTGCACACTTCCTGTTCATTCAGTTGCTTCTCCATATCCTTCGCAAGGAGGAGAGCCTCCTACAGAGGAAACAGGGTTATTAGGACTTTCCTAAAGAGCCAACAATAAAACAAAAGGAACTAGAGTTGCAATGGCAGGCAGTGGAAAAGGAAGAAAGACCAAGGCATTAAGAGCAGATGGAAGGAACAGATGACTTTTCTTTAATTTAACCGCTTAGGTGCAAGCCTCAAAGGGTTAGGGGGAAAATCCTAATTCCTTGGAGCATTTGCACCCCGCTTTTGGAAACACACTACATAAGAGAAGAGCCAGTAGGCAGCAGAGGGGGATCTTGCATCTACAGGAGAGTATGATGGTGAAAGTAGCAACTGGATGAGCAACAGACCAATGAGCACAGAGCCAGGAAAAGGATTGGGGAACATCTGCAGCAAACTGATGAGATTCCAGGAGAAACAGCTGGAAAAGGCTGTCTTGTCAGAAGCAAGCCAGCACCAGTAAAAGAAAACCATGGAACAAGGTAGCCCCGACATCCATACAGAGCCTAGGTTCACCAATGTGCTTAACAAGGTTGTTTTTAAGATTTTATCCATTATTTTAAGGTAACATGCTACACTTGGTTACCTTTTTAATGGTTAGCATACCATGTGAACCTGGCCTATTTTGTTAGTTGATATTTCGATGTAATATACAAACCCAGGAAATGGGTTAATTCAAGTTAAAGGTGTCACAACAACGATAGAACAGCCAATGTATGTTTCATAAAATTATTTTTTTAAAAAAAAACCTTCCTGCTGTTATTTATACTAAATGCATGAACAAAGGGGAAGAAACTACTTGGTGCACACCCTATTAGAGAGTGGGGCTAGCTGCATAGCCTCCCTCCCACTATTTTTCCTTATAAACATGATGCTGCAAGATGGTTATCGAGTCTTTCCCAGGTTGGTGTCTGCCAAATAATGCCAGCAACCACAGCTCCAGCTCAAATTGCAATTGTCTCCTGTGAACAGTTGGCTGGAGAAGGCTGAACTAGTCATTTCATAGCAAAAGTTCTACTCCACACTGAAAATGTATCCAAAGCTTGTGAGAGTTGTAAGCTAGTAGGTCACGGAGTAGAACTTGAGAATCTAGGTTAGGCTGGGGAGAGAACTCCCTTGCCCCTTTTTGAAAGGCAAAGAAATTTCAGACCAGCTGAAGGAAACAATCACATCTCAGAAAGCCCTGATGCCAACAGACCTCCTTCTTCTTCTTTGTGTCTTCCAAGCTATTCAAGATCTCCTGGTGGTCATTGCTCGTCTGTTCCATCAGTAGCTTCATTTGCCGGACTCCATTGATGGCGTTTTCCAGCTCTCCATCAATGTACCGGCTTCCTTTTTCAGACATTTCTGTGAGAGGAAAAGAGAAAAAAAAATGCCACCTCAGCATCATTCTGATATGCTATTTCGCAGTGCACAATGTTAATAGACAGAAGGAACTTTTCACACACTGTAAAATAAAATAGAAGGCATTTTATAGAAAGCAAGGACACACCAAGGAAAGTGGTTACTTTACAGCACTTAGTTCCTGAGTGACTGGACTTTCAAACTTACCTGTAAGATTTAATGTATGTTATCCAATAATTTACATATGCAACCTATATGTGATATTCTTATGTTACATTGATATGACTATTAGCAGACTCCATATTAAAATGTAATATACACAAGTCAGAGCCATCCATATCTATAAAGAGGCAGAGATATATTCTGGGGTATTTCTAGACATAGATGAGGGAAGTAAACACATTGTAGAGATACATGGTGCTAAAAGTAATCAATATGGATCTCTCCTATTTTGAGTTTTTGCAAATCAAACATTGCTTTGGGGAACTATATTAAAAGCCCATTCCAGAAATATCATAGCTGGAGTTAGCCTTCCGCAAAGTGGTGCCCTTCAGAATTATTGGCATGGCAAGTTCCAGAATCAGCAGCAAGTATGATCAAGAGCTATTGTTCTTCTTTGCCTCACTCCCTTCAGCTCTGCATCGATCAGACAAACACTTGTTACAGTGCCAAGATCAAGAGATGTCATTGTTCCTTTCTATTCTGCATTGGTCAGGCTGCACTTGGAATATTGGGTCTAGTTCCAGGCAACTCATTTTAGGAGGGGCTCTGACAAACTGGAGTGCAGCCAAAGGACAACAACAATCAAATTAATAAGTCTGGGAAGATTAAATTTGTGAGGTATGGTTGGAGGTGCTGGATATATTTAAGCAAAGCTGTATGAGATATGATAGGTGTCCATAAAATATAGTTTCTGCAGCGTTGTTTTTCAACCTTGGTCATTTTAACATAAGCTTTGCACAACTTTAAGATGTACTTGAACTTCCAGAATTCCCCAGCCAGCTATCTCAAAGTTGCCAAGGTTGATAAGCAATGATCTGTAGTATCTTTTATCATGTAAAAGACAGGGAAGAATTCTTCAGATATGTTCCAGAAGATGTGGCAAGAACAATGAATTTAAAATATGGAAGCAAACTTCGCATGCGCATCAGGAAAAAAGAATCCTAATGGTAGATATGTTCAACTATGGAAACGACAGCTTCGGGATGTGGTGAATCTCTTTCACTGGTTATTTGAGCAGAACATGCACTGAGCAGAAGACTTCCCACCACCACAACAGTGCTTAGGAATTAAATCATGCTGTATTATTATTAAAGAATGTATTACTTCTATTTTTTTAATTGCCCAACCATAAGAAATAAAAGACAAGTGAACAGCCTTCTGCCATCCAAGAACACCAAGTGAAGCCCAGATCTCTCATACACAATCCTGACAGAAAATGTAGCATGAAAATGAGAAAAAGGAGAACATTTCAAATTGAGAGTTTACAGAAAAATGGAAGAGGTTTTTGAGGGATCCTTCAGAGTTGGACTAGAGGAGCATCCAATTCTTGGACAATCCTGGCTGACCAGGTTACAAGTGGCATGAGACAGCTTTCTGGTAGAAGCATTAAGCAGTTTCCCAACTAAATGTAGCAGAAGGAGAAAGTAGAAGCATGAAAAAAATAGAAAGGCATAACATGTATTTCCAGTTGCTCATCTGGAAAATGACTAGACTATGTTGATGTATGTGTCTTCTTCCCTTTTTTCTCATTCTTACAGGATATGTGTTACAATGAAAGCATTATTTCTGTGCCTATTTTCTTGAACCCCACTTCAAGGAATACAGAGTCGCTGTATCAGTGAGATGATGGCATAGAAATTTAATAAATAAGAAACAAGAATAACTTTCCACAAACACCAGCATTATTTCAATTGGATTAAACCAATCCGCTTATAAAGAGAGAGGCCCACAAATGCCAAATAATTAAGCAGGGATTTGTTTATGGATTTTCCAAAAGGTTGATAATCCACATCAGCCTTCTTCAAACTGGTACTGTCAGACTACAACTTCCATCATCCCAGCAAAGGCCATGAAAGGTGGACTGTTACATAAGAAATCCATGATATTTTTTTAAAAAAAGTTCTGGACTTTTATTTCCCACAAGATAGTAGTATTTAAACACTGAGCTCAATTAGGGGCTGCCACAAAGAAGGAGTCAAGCTATTCTCCAAAGCACCTGAAGGCAGGACAAGAAGCAACGGATGGAAACCAATCAAAGAGAGAAGCAACCTAGAACTAAGGAGAGATTTCCTGACAGAACAATTAATCAGTGGAACAACCTGCCTCCAAAAGTTGTGAATGCTCCAACACGGGAAGCTTTTAAGAAGAGACTGGACAACCATTTGTCTGAAATGGTATAGGGTTTCCTGCCTGAGCAGGAGGTTGGACTAGAAGACCTCCAAGGTCCCTTCCAACTCTGTTATTCTCTCCTAGGTCACAGGTATAGATAGTCCTTGACTTATGACCACAATTGAGCCAAACATTTCTGTTGCTAAGTGAGACATTTTACCCCACTGTATGACTTTTCTTGCCACAGTTGTTAAGTGAATCATTGCAATTGTTAAGTTAGTAACACAGTTGAATCTGGCTTCCCCATTGATTTTGTTTGTCTGAAGATCACAAAAGGTGATCACATGACCCCAGGACACTGCAACCATCATAAATACGAGTCAGTTTCCAACCATCTGAATGTTGATCACATGCTGCAAAGGTTGTGTGAGAAATTGTAATAAGTCACTTTTTTCAGTGTGGTTGTAACTTTGAACGGTCACTAAATGAACTGCGTAGGTCGAGGACCTGTATATATTTAAAGATGTAGAAAAATTAGTGTTTTGTTCAAAATTCATCAAACCATCCAGTCCCTGGTTTGAAAGATGGCTTTATATTTCATTTAGCACCTCCCATTCAAAGTGCTGGGATTTTTAACTTTTTTTGTCTACAGTAAACATTGGCATGATCTGCAGTAAGGAAGTGGATGTGAGCCAGAAGCATGCAAGCCAGTTTTTCTCCCCTCCATTACCCCCCCCCCATTTTTGCATGGAGCAGAAGTGAGAAAACGTGTGTTCCTCCAGGATACACAACTCAGGGCAGGATTGTGACTGTTGTTCCTGTTCTGGCATTGCAAGGTTGTCCAAAGTGAATCCCACAGCAGATCATCTTCAAACTATTTTAAGGGATTGAGCAGGGGGGGTGGGGGGGGAGAGTGCTGATATAAAGTGCCCGCAGAAGAGCATATCAGAACATTTAACAGAGTAAGTCAGAGACAGAATAGGCCTTTCTACTCAAATTTATGTCTCGTCCCCATTACGCATATGTCTCTTCAGAGTTGCAAGACGATGGCAGCATATAAATTTAATAATTAGTATTATTCAACTGTGGCCACTAGATAGCTCTCAATTTCGGAGAACATGGCCTTAGATATAGACATAAAATTGCTACTACTTTGGCTGCACCCATATCCAGCTTTGTTTTTTTCTTATAATTCAACGTAATGCATATTACTTTAAAAAAAAACCCATTCAAGTTTATTAAGTCAAAGCCACCTCTGCTTCTTCCATCTGCTTCTCCTAACAATCCTTGGAACTTTCCAAAAGGTATTATATAAGCATTTCCTTGCCTCCCTTTGGGGAAATAGATTTGACTGCAAGCCTCTTGCATAATTTGGCAACACATTCAAAACAAATGACAAGGCAGCTTTAATTTTGTCCAAACTAGCCACAAACTGCTGTGAGTCACGCTTCTGGGAAGTGACTTCATGACCCAAATGGTTGGTTCTGAAATAGTGTCTTTATAAGCACTGCCAGCAATTCTTCTCTTTTTGCCAGTGTAGGCCTCCTCTGGTTCACAAGACTCTAAGATTTTGGCATCTTTGCAGATGCAGAAATCATGCACAGTAGACAAAAACCTGGTCCAGCACATCCTCTAATTCACCCCTACCCAGGTTTCTCAAAAAAGCCCATAACTGGCTGCTGTTCAAATCCACAAATTCTTTGCCAACCAGGGGAAAAAAGCCATCATTTCTAATTAACAGGCATGTACTCACTCTGAAGCTCATTAGGAGGAATAAGACCATGGCCCCCTTGCGAAGAAACCAAGATTCCCAACAATGAGAGCAACAGAGTGGGAATCATCTTCTCAATAGAAGGAAATACAGGTTCCTGCAAAAAGAAAAACAAAGGAATATAAAACAGGAGAGCCATATTAGTCTACTAAATAATTGAGACCAGACAACATATTTCATTGATTTTTCTTTCAATAGTAGGAACTTGAAATGAAATCCTGTATTTCTTCTGGAGAAATTAAAATTAAAAGCTATATAGCATACATAATAGATATAGGATGTTTTATTTGCAGTGCTGAGACTTTGGAGCTTCTTGCCAACACAGCTTCTTGTTAATCATAATCAGAGAAATGCTAGCAACTTCTCATTCCAATGATTGGCTAGAACAGCATGCAGAACCTTAGATCTTCCCAAAGTTTCATCCCTGACTTTTAGCCACACTGGATAAAACTATCAAGAACTCAGCAGTATATTTTGGACCACAGAATCCATGCCCCTTCTGGAGAAGTGTTTTAAATTAAATAGAATCTGCTGGTTTTAGTTTGCAACTCTGCCAGAAGGCCTGTTTGAATGTCATTTTGTAATTCAACTTGCTCTTTGAGAATAATGTCGAATGTATTGAATAGGATTAGTAGTTTTTTTTATCAATAGTTTTATTTTTTTGCTTTGAATTCTTTGCTTTGAATTGAATTCAATTAATGGAGCAGAAATAAATAAATGCATGGTGTATTGACTGAGACAATGTTGTTTCTTTACTACTTCATGGGTAAGAATGAAGGCCAGAACAGAAAGACTTGCTCCAATTACTTCCGTAATTCTTTACTTTCCAGCATCAAAGCCAATTTAATATATTTCTGTTCCCCAGGCTTCTGGCTCACAAGACAGTCCCTAAAATGAACTGACTACAAGCTCAAGGGAGCCAACTGGCAACACAGTGACCATTTTGGATCAGGATAAACCTATCTTCAGAGTAACAGGTCAATGTCAGCATAGACATGATCCAGTAAAATGAAGGTTTCTTAGACTGTGGATTGTAATCCCCTGGGAGATTCACAAATAAATTTGAGACTTCGACATTTACTCTGTCTGCCTGGCAGTGGGTAGCCTTTCCTGCTGGCCAGCCTGTGCACAGGATCCAGTCTTTGCCCTCTATGCAATGACTGCAAATTTCTCCCAAGAACCCCCCAACTGGCCCAGCCTGGATTAAGGCACTCTTGGAAAGTGTCACATTCCATCTCTTCCAAAGTGCTTCTTGAAGATCCATCATGCTGGGTCCCAGCACAGACTCTGTGTTTTGTTCCAGGAAGTCCAAATACTGTAATTCTTCTGTTCTTTGAAGAAGACACCTCACAGTGGGAAACTGGTGCTCTTAGAGAAACTGGTGTTACAAATACTGTAGGAGCCAGGGTGATGTCCCCTAGCAAGAAATCCAGAAGTAGTTCACTTTGGAAGAGGGGAAAACAAAGTGATGCACCTCCATCTCATGAGCATTGCCTACTTTACCTAGAATGGTTATAATCACAATTTCTTGCTTTAACTATGTCCTGAAACCTGATAAAATTATGCAGTATTCATAATTCTATGATATGGCATGAAGATGCTGCTGAGAAGTGTTTTGGGGAAGCAGAATACAGAATTCATTTGAGCTCTTCTTTGCAACCACCTGGAAACTATAATCCAATGTGGTTTCTTATCCCATGACTAACTTCGCAGCCTGCTTAGCCAAGGTATTAAATTAATGCATTTTCTGGGCTTACACTATATGCTGAATCATTACCTAACCACATGGCTTGAGTTCACCCAATATGTTATGCCATGCAGGAAAAAAAAACAAAGTTAAATTTAACCAAACTTTGAAGTGATGTGCATTCAGCCACTCTAGTACATCTCTACCTTGGTCAAAAAGGGTATATGACACAGCCATTCAGTTTTTAATGTATATAGAAGGGGGGGGGAAATATTATTGCTAATAACCATTGTTATGTTTGGTGATCGGTGAGGCATCGACAAGGCAGCAGATGCAACAACAACTCTTTATTAAAGGTTTAAACAGAAGCCTGAATAACTGCCACTCCAACCCTATTTATACACTCAGCAACTAGACGGTGTCCAATAGGATTCAAGTAATAGTTCCCGCTTTAACACAACCTAATTAGCATGTAGACAGAAAGTCTGCCTCTTAACTGACAGAGTCTTATGACCGTTTTTTCAACATTTCCAAGTAATTCACATCAATACATTACAACCATCATCTCTAATGGTCTGCATTTTCTTGCATTTTCCACAGCTACCATTAAATCTCATGGGATACATAATAAGAACATTCCTCCCACAGAAATTTTTCAGATTTGGAAGTATAGGCAAACGGAGAGGCGGCAGATTGATGGAAAAATATGAAAGAGAAAACAACTGCACCCAGAGAGGAGCACTGTCTGCCACCCAGAACAAGAGGCAGCTCAAAGACACCACTGAGAAAAAAATCAAAGAGAAATTCTCAAGTACCAGTAGAAGAAATTATCTGTAGTTCAAGGCTGAACTGTGGAATTCTTGGAACTTTCAGGCCTTGGTGGTTTGCTCGCAGATGTTTGTTACCCAACCAGGCAAAACATCTGCAAACAACCAAGATCAGAGAGCACCAAGGCAGAAAAACAAAAACCACATTTGCAGATGAAGAAAAATAATCCTGAGAAATTGCTAGGCAGACTTCTGTATGATATTGCCTAAGTCTAAGACAGTGTTTCAAGGCATGTGGACTTCAACTCCCAGAATTCCACAGCCAGCATTGCTGGCTGTGGAATTCTGGGAGTTGAAGTCCACATGCCTTAAAATTATCAAGGTTGAGACAAGGAGAGAGCCTGCAAAAAGCAAATCAACTACCAACTTGCCAAGATTCACAAAGACACAGAGAGAACAATGCCCACTTTTGACTCATCCCAATGGTTGTTCTCCCAGATGGACACATGACACACACAGCAAAGGAGGAGAAACCTAGCCAGCCTTCCCAACTTTAATAGCCGGCTAGATTCCCCAGACAAGAGGAGCAAATTGTCCCAATATCTGCTTTCCAGATAACTCCTCTATTGTGCCCAACTAAAGAAAAATTGCATAAGAGCTACCACTTGTATTCAAAGCTGGCTAGAGGACAGGTGGTTCTCACAGAGAACTGCAAAGGGCGGGCCGTGGTGGTGGGAGGTCACCAAAGCAGGCTCTGTGGCCTCAATTTTTCATGGAGGAGCGAAGGAAGAGGAGGCCCCAGTAAAGCACCCACCATTTTTATGATGCTGTCTCCAAGCAAAGCAGGCAAACAATCCTCAGCAGAACAGAAATAACAGAGAGGGGGTTTTTCTCCCCCTCAGATCTCTTTCCTTAAAAACCTACAAGCTCAATAATGTTAATTGGACACATCTGGTAACAACTCACCCAATATTAGTGATAGTTTGCACGGGGTTGAAGAGGAGGCGGCTGCCTTGTTTTGGGAGACATAGCATAGTCTGCTATTATATAAAATTAAATTAAATAATTAGTAGTGGGTAAAGGCTTTCCATTAATTTCTGAGTATCAGAATCAATATATGGAATGCAGTGAGTATGAAGTACAGGTAGTCCTCAAGTTATGACCACAATTGAGCTCAAAAGTTCTGTTGCTAAGCAAGACAGCTATTAGGTGAATTTTGCTCCATTTTATAACCTTTCTTGCCATGGTTAAGTGAATCACTTCAGCTGTTAAGTTAGTCACATGGTTATTAAGTTAATATCGCTTCCCCATTGACTTTGCTTGTCCGAAGGTCACAGAAGGTGATCACATGACCTTAGGACACTGCAACTGTCATAAATACAGTTGCAAATATCCAGGTTTTGATCATGTGACCACAGGGATGCAGGAAGGGCTGTAAGTGAAAAACAGTTATAAATCACTGTTTTCAGTTCCTTGTAACTTTAAATGGTCACTAAATGAATGGTTGTAAGTCAAGAATTACCTGTACTCTTTGTTTTGATCTTTACTGGGGTTATTTTAATCATTAAACTAGGTTTGTTACACAGAGATTAACTGCAGGCCTGGTTTTTAGATATCCTTTTTTTTTAACATCCATGCAGGTTCAAACTAGTAGCACCCTAACAAACCACATGCACCTTCTCCACAACGCAGGTGATGCCTCTTCTGCAGTTCAAATAAAAACCCCTTTTAAAAATAATTTAGGAATGCCATTATTCCTAACATCTGCTTTTATTTTGCATCTACCTCTCTTCTTTCTCCCTCAGGATTACAATCTGTAACAGTCTCCTGACAGTAAGTCACACAAAACTTTGAAGATTTAGTTCTAAATTGATATTGTACTGACATAGTTGTACGTTAGAGAATATAAATCTTTACACTGCCCTCCACACTCCCATGACAGACAATTGGAGAAGGAGAGTTTGACCTTGCTAGTATTCAACTCCCTTTAAAATGATAGGTTACAAGAACTTTAAAAAATAATAATAAAGTAAAACAGCTATTTTTAAAAGGGTGCAATGGGTTGCTGATCAACAGGGACTTCATAAAAGCTATGGAGTCCATTCCAATGGAAGAATCAATTTTTCTGGCCACATTTCCTACAGCACTTGCCCCCTTTCAAAGCTGCTACTTAAGGGGGAAAGAGTGTGCTTTAATCCTTTCAATAAATTATTTCCTGTTGTAAAAGATCTGGCCAAGCCCTTGGCTACACAGAGCTTAGTGGCGTGGGAAACGAGCAGCAGCAAACAGGACCTTGATCACGCTGCCAAGGGGAACAGCCACCACTCAGTGAAAGACACCACAGTGGCTTTGTCCGCAGAAGGAGCCTGAGATATGTGGTTAAAGGCTCTCAAGTAGCAGGGTCAAGGCATCTGTTATGCATACAGAAGGTCCCAAATTCAATCACTGAATTTAATCTAAAAGGATCAGTTAAGATTTCTCCGCCTGACATTCTAGAGCGCTGTGAACCATCAGCATAGACAATGCTGGTTGACATGAACCAAGGGACTGACCTAGTTGGTTAGTTAGCTTTGCAGACAAGTTTCTCACCGCACAAAACATCCAGCAATATTTGAGAAAAGGCACAAGAGATGGCAGTCATTTCTAAGAATTTTGCATCAGGTGTACCTTTTCCCATGATTCTAGTACTCATTTGCACAAAGGATCTGGATGGCATTTAGAGAGATTTGGGGGTTAAGATATTAAACACACACACACACATACACACACAGTGGAGAATTAATGGAAATTAACAGGTTGTATTAAAAGGGCTGCTGTTGCACCACTTGGATTTCAAGGTAAAGCCCTGCTTCAAAATGTGTGTAGGGCAACTCCTTAAAATAGTTGCTATTTTCCTGGCTTCAAGGATGCTCTAGGAAAGAATGGATAAAAGAAAAATAATTTAAAGAGATGCGTACAAGGGGGGGTACATACATACTTAGGTAGTACTGAGATACTTTGCAAACAAGGAAAGGAGGAGGAAAACTGGTTGTTGCCTAATTTAAATATCACTCCTGATTAGGTGAAAGAGATTTTTTTTTCTTTCAGGCCCTGCAAAAGATACAGGGGCAAGATCATTGTTTGACTCTCTGCCCTACAGCTGGCTTTGACCCTGGGAATATTTATCAGCAGAACAACAACATAGAAAGATAAATACTAATTGTATGAGTAAAGCCAGAACCACGGCACATAAAAAATGGGATGTCTAACAGGGAAGTTATAAGAACAGATGTTTTTAGTTCTTTCAGAAAAATACCCTCCTGACCACAGAGATCTTCGTTGCCATCCTTTTCACTTCCTTTTCTTTCCTGATCACTTAAAGCCAGGGGTCTTCAAACTTGGCCTTTTTATGACTTGTGGACTTCAACTCCCAGAATTCCTCAGCCAGGCACACTGGCTGAGGAATTCTGGGAGTTGAAGTCACAAGTCATAAAAGGGCCAAGTTTGAAGACCCCTGGCTTAAGCCATCATCTGACTAAACAGAACCTAAAGGCAGAGAAGATTGTGGAAACCAATAAAGCTGGAAATTGGCCTTCAGTCTAGACAAGAAAACAAACATGCAGGGAAATACTGGCACAAGATAAGCTTCTCTGGAGATAAGGTGCAAGACCGAGGAGATTGAAATGGGCCCATGGGTATGAAAAGCATCAATAATTCCTGCCTTGAGAAATGGTCACATCCTCCCCCTTCACAGACACTGTGTTCTGCAATGTCCATCTTGGCCAAATCACACATTGAGCCAGTTTTTAATGTGGCTTGCTTGGCTTAGCCTATGAATACAGCCGTTGTGAATTGTAAACCATGGCTTATGTGACAGTATTATGTGAATAAAGTTCAAAACAAACAATCCAGCCACATTCACCCACATGATGAAAATTACATTTTTTACATCAAGACACAAATTTATGCAAGTGTGTTATCTCCCCATGGATGTCCATGTACCTGGATTGCTGACACCGGTATTTCTCCACTCACCAGGATTTTGACTGGAGAGATCCAAACTAGGTTTTAGTTCTGGATCTGGTTTTTTTTTAACCAAGACATATGTGGACCTCTTCTATAATTAAAAAAAGATCAATTCGACCTTGAAAAACTACCCTTTAATCTGAAAGCCCTCTTAGACAAGCTGTCAAGCTACATTTGGTTCAGGATGAAACAAAATGCTTTCTGCATATACTCAGAGGTATTCTTTAAATTTTGCAGAGCTGATTCCTGACTCAGGTTAACACCTACCGTATTTTCTCTACATCACAAATCTCTGTTCCTATGTAACTTCTGCTGCTGTGCCAGCTGACGTGGCAAGAAAAGTACAATGACACCAAAGTATTCCTACAGGCTGTTTTCTTTTTAGTAAAAACATAATTGGGTGCCAAATCCTTGAGCTGAGTGGTAACCAGGCATTGTAGAAATCTGTCAATGCCCAATAAAACTGAGGGCAACAAGCAAGCATGCAAGCAGATTTTTACACATAACATGCTTATAACATGTCAGTATTCTGAACATTTGTGACTGAAAAGTAGACAAAATCTAGTCTTCATGAATAGAAAGACAACAATGAATGTTACAGTTTCTGCAAACATAAAATAACTAGCAAACTCAAAATTGAGACCATTTGCTCAGGTCCAAAGGCAGCCACCTAGAAGCATCTCTTTCCAGGTGTATATTTGTATGAGTCAGTAAATACAGCAATCATCTCACATTCTGTCATGTTCCCGGGATAATGTTCAACATTATTTGCCTCTTGTTTTTTTTTTTAATATTCTAGCACACTTATCTGATTTCATCCTATTTCAGAACAAAAACAAAGGTAATTATTAGAGAACGGAAAGTTCCAGCCCCATCATTTACATTTAAGGAACAACTTGCCCCAGGAGCTAAAAATCTGGAAGACTTTTTCCAGTGTCTGAGGGATAAACTTCAAAAGCTGCTCATGAATAACTGGGGCAGAAAGGGGGGGAGGGGGGAACAGCCAGCAAAGCCTATGAGCCTGCCAAATCCAGCAAATCAGATGATGTTGGGGATCTGCCAGGTTTTCAGAACGCTATGCTTTCCAGTCCCCAAGTGGCAGAAAAAAATAGATCCTTTAAGATCCTGGGAAATGGTTTCTGGTTAGCATTAATTCCCAATTAATGTAGCATTAATTCCCAATATTTTCAGCTCTACTATTTAAAAAAAAAAACTAGCATGCATTGCTATAAGTAAAAAGAGGGTTGGGGTGTGGGTGGGAGAAATCTCCGGTCTATTGACTTGGATGCTGCTTCAGTAGAAAAACTGACCAAGACAGAACATGCGGAAAAAGAAAATGACAATAGTTCAGGAACAGCTCAGCAAAGCAAAAAGCAAATGGACAGTGATTAACTCTTTTGACTTTGGCTGGGACTGAGCATGACCATGCAAATTTTATCACAGCTCCATTTCCCCAGCATCCAATGTTACGACTTCAAGTTCGAGGTAGAAGGATGTCGTTTTGTACTCATATAAGCACCACACTCACCAGAGGCAATAAATCAATACAGTAGCAGAAGGACTACAAAGCCACCGTTAAGGCTTACATTAACAGCAAGTGGGGCACGGCAGCAGACCTCTCCTTCTGGAAGCTGTTTGCAATCTCCAGGAGCATCATGCCTCAATTTTAAAATGCACACATTGGACACGGACACCCCTTTCCTCATCTAGGCTGATAGCTTTGCTTGGTTGCTCTTCCTTAATACCACACTTTGAGTCTTGTGCAATGGGATACACCCACTGTTTAAAACAACATGAATTGAAAGGCGCCAAGACCCAACACAGAACTGGGCTTTCACTATTAGGCAATATTTCCCATCCCATCCGTTGTATGCTGCTTAGAGTCCCATTGGTTGAGTGGGTGGCCAGATATATATTTGAAATAAAGGAAATAAAAAGTGTGCCCCACTCATTGAGGCTAAGCATCAAATGCCTTACAACTTACCAAGAAACACCCCCCCACACATGAACTGAACTAAATCTCAATAGGAATGAAGTTACAGCCACTGCTGCCAAGCCTGAATTTCCACCCTGTCCTTCAGCTAAGTGGCATCACCAAGCTAACCTGGGCTGATCATCACAAAACTAAGTTGGCCTACTAGACTCACTAAGCACTCAAATGGGACATTCCCAGGAAATCTCAGGATTGCAAGATGGAAGAGATAAAAAAAAATAGGGATGAAAGGCTTGGCAAAGCATTCAGTCGCCAGATGAGCGTGTTGCCAAACTCAATTATTTTTCACCTTTACGCCGAAATGTTGAGCATTAATTTTGTGGGCAAAGCAGGTGCTCTACTAGGAGCCCTCCTACTCTTAAGTTTCTCCCCAACCGGTGCACCTCACACAACCTGCCCATGTCCCGTTTTCAGGCACGTACATTACGAACCGGCTACTTCTCCCAGTCATTTTTCCCCTACCGGGGCCCACCATTCGAGCCAGGTTCCCCGATCCTCTCCGTGTACGTCGTTCTTCCCATAGCTCTCCCCAGTGCTGTCGAGAGATGCCCATTTCTGGCTGCACTGCTACCGTTCTCAAGTTACATTTGCACCCGCCCGAAGGAAGAGAGCGTCGCTTTTCTCCATCCTCCAAAGGAAGGGAGACAAACCCGCATCGCCACCAAGTCACCCTTCCTCCGGGCGAAGTTATCTCCGGTCCCCACCTTCGAGGCTGTTCCAGCCTGAAACAGAGAGTCGGAGAGCTGCGTCACTCTCACCGTTTGGACCCCTCTACTTTTACGCCCCGGGAGCAGCTTGCCTTTCAAACCTCCGATATCTAACGGAAGGGGGGGGGATTTACTTTCCCAAACTGGATGCTCTCGCCCATCTCGGCATTTAGATATTTCAACCAGGCGGTGGGCAGTTTCCCTAAAGGATGGGACGGGAAGTCCTACCGCTCCTGCAGCCGGTGCGATGGTACCTACTCAGCCTGGGCAAGCTCCCCACCCACGACCCCGGCCTTCAGACGACGTCCAGTTCCCCACCTTGACTCTGCCGCAGTTCGCCCCGGACAGGCTATGGCGCGCTGGCCGCCGAGGTCTTATATAGGCCCCCGGCCCCTCCCACCGGTCCTGAGCTCATCCCCGGCAGACACCATCCCACTCCCACCTCCGCCTCCCCTCCCCGCGACCGGACCGGGAAACCCGCCGCAAAGGCGCATCGCGCAGAGTCGCCGCCAAGCGACGCCCGCGCTCCACCGCTGCGGAAAAAGAAGCGCCGCGTTTCCCGCCAATGCAGGCAGCCCGGGTCCTGCGAGAGGCCGAGCGGGAACGAAGCAGCCCGCGGGGCTGCGCTGCAGAAAAGCCTCGAGCGCTTTTGGCGCGCGGTGTCTTGCTGCGAAGAGCTTAGCCCCGGGCCTGGCAATTCCCCGGTTGGCAAAGCAGGTAAAGCTGCCTGCTGCAGGTCTTGCCTTGCTTTTAACGACCGCACGTGGCAGGGGATCCGCCGAGGCTCCTGGATCTGAATGTTGAAGCGGAACTGATCGACTGTGCAGCCGTCGATAAACACGGGCGGCTACCAGCACTGCAGTCTGCGTGCAGCTCAGTCCTTTCCCCAACCAGAGCCTGGCTTCCCAGGCATGTAAGAAAAAGGGGGGTTGCTGTAGTAGTTGGTGGTTTTGCAGAGGGAAAACAGTGGCTAGGTCAGGGGTAGGCAACCTTGGCTCTTTTATGACTCGTGGACTTCAACTCCCAGAATTCCTGAGCCAGCACAGCTGGCTCAGGAATTCTGGGAATTGAAGTCCACGAGTCATAAAAGAGCCAAGGTTGCCTACCCCTGGGCTAGGAGGACAAAGCATCTATCCTGCTTACCAGTTCTGCCTTGGACACCCCCGGACACTTATTTGCAAAAGCCAGCAGATGAAATCTTGAGAAGGGTTTGCTTGCTAGTAAGTCGTTTCACCTTTGGCTCTTTAAAAATGAAACTATTGGATGGCAACAAAGTGTGCTGATGTGGTGCAAAAGCTGCATGGAATCCAGTCCATATCGGTGGACACGCAGGATTAACTCAATCAAAAAAAAAAAAACCCCAACTTTTGCAGAATCAACCATGGTACTTGTTGATTCAGCACTAAAAATTGCTAGAGAAGGAACCTGGAAGTTGAGTCATGGTAACTGGACTTTTCTTTTTGGGTTTGAAACGTTTTGTTGTTTATCCAAGAAGCTTCTTCAGTCTGAGAAGGAAATGACATATATCCATTATGATTGCCAGAATGACACCAAGATTGGCATGCAACATTTTTTAAGGAGGGGAAAAGACATCACAGTTGTGATGTCTTGCCAAATCACCAGATCTGTTTGCCCTCAGAGTGGATGTGTATTGGGGTGTGTGTGTATGAGCTCACACACAGGCAACTTCAAATCAATGTTGACTCGTGATGATTGCCTGGACTAATCAAAACTAGAACTCAAGAGTCTTGCACTTTTCTTGCTGTGCTGCAGAGTTTAGGACTTAACATATCAGGCGACACCTTTCTAAACAGCCATAAGAAGCTAGCTACAAACACATCTCTGAATGCTCTCTGGAGTCAATGAAAATCACAATTTGATGTGGGAAGTTAGTTAATCCAAAGAAACGGTCTTGTATATTGAGTGTTCTTATATAAGGTTTTGAACCATAAAAATGAATGCTCCTAAATTAAACATAAGATTCCTCCTAGATCTGGTTAAGAGCCTGTCTAATCCAATATTCATTGCAACACCGTGGCCAGCTGGATGTATTCAGAAGCTTACAAACATGGAGAGATAGGCCTTCTTCTCCCTAGCACAGTGGTTCTCAACCTGTGGGTCGGGACCCCATTTGGGGTCGATCGACCATTTCACGGGGGTTGCCAAGCAAGGCTGTCCGCCATTTTTTTTGTCCGCCATTTTTTTTGTCTGCCATTTTTTTCCCCTTTTCCGGCGGGTGCCTTACCTCCCTTGGGCTGGGCCAGCTGGTGGTCAGCCTGCTCTGTCTCCGCCGCTTGCCAGCTACGCCTCGGCCGGCGCAGGGGACGGAACCACGCATGCACGGTGCTCCTGGGCAGGGAAAGTCCTCGACTTACGACCGGTTTAATCCTCGACTTACGATCGGTTTAGTCCTCGACTTACGGCCGGTTGGGGTCGCGGCATTAAAAAGGTTGAGAACCACTGCCCTAGCAGCAGGTATTCAAGGGATGTGTAATGGTCTGTGAGAATGTCCTTGAGAAACAGGAGGAGGAGCAGTCTAGGTAATGGTCAGATATCAAAGCATTAATGGGCTAGATTCCTTATCTCCACCTACATACATTCTGTCTACAGCTGGGTCAGTTGAACAAAAAAGTTACACTGTTCAAAAGACAGTCCCAGAAATAAGAAACTGCTGGAACAGAGTGTTCTAGTTGAGGTATCTTGGACATTGTTGTGTGCAGAGTTAGCTGAATGAAACACACAATCCTTAATCTAATGGAGAGGTTATCTCAGAAAGCGAATAGTAGTCTGTTTGATATTGATGATGTGCCATCAACTTAGTGTCAATTCTTAGTGATTACATAGATAATGTATGGGATCTGGTCCCAATCAGGCCCTTCAGGTTGTCTACTGCTGTAATTGGGACCCTCCATCTACTTGCTGATTGTCTGTCTTCTTTATGCTTCTATCTTTCCTAGTATATTAGACTTATCGTGGGAGAAGTCTTCATGTCAAAAATATCATAATTTGAGCCTGGTCATTTGTGCTTTGAGTGAGAACTGGATTGATTTGTTCTATGAGCCATTTGTTTGATTTCATGGTAGCCTCAAGAGTTTTATTCAACACCAAAGTTCTAATGTATCCAGACAGTAGTTTTTGTATTCTTCTTTAAAGTTCAACTTTTGCTTCCATAAAGCGTTACAGGGAAAACCATTGCCTGCAAATTTTGACCATTGTAGATATAAACATTTCACTGTCAATAGTAAGTATATAACTCTCTTATATATATAAAAAAGTATAGAGCACACAAATACACATACTCCAAAAACATCAAAATGACATCTGTGACCATATGCAACGGTTAATTTGCATGGCATCCTTTTTGACATGCAGAGGTTTTTTTCTGACCCTGATCCCCTCATGCCACCAGTTTTACATTAAATGCAAATAGTAATATTAAAGAGAAAATATATAGAAGTTTTCCTGAAAGAGACCTAACAAAGATACATCTTTTAAAGGTGTCAGGATAATCCAATTAACAAAAGACTTTTAGTAGATGTGGAATGCTTCCAAAATCTATGGATAACACAAAACAAGGTACAATATCTAATACTCTGAATAACAGAAGTTCAGAATGATTTTGTTAGGCAGCAAAGAGGCTAAAAATAAAATAATGAAGTTTAATAAAAGTAAAGTACAACTTAGAAAAAAGAATCAAAGGCATCGCTGTAAGAGGAGATGCTTGCCTTGATAGCAAAATATGTGAAAAGGATCTGGCAACTGTGATTGATCACAAGCTGACTATGAGACAGCAGCATGACATAACTGCAAAATAGGCATTTTCAATTTTAGACAGTATTAGTACAATTTTCAAATTACAGGAAGTGATTTCCAGTCTATTTTGTACTGATTGGAGCCTGTTGTGAGTACTAGTATCAATCTGTCTTAAAAAACAAACAATGTGGAAAAGGTTCAAAGAAGAAGGATAAGGATGGTTGTAAGAATTCTCACCCATCAATCTGGACTGCCCTGCTCTGCTCTATTCTATCTTTTGATTGTTTTTGTAACTTCTAGTCTTTTTATTAGTGTAAGAAATCACTCTTGTAATAATCAGGGAATTGGAAATAAATTCTATAGTGATACTATAAAGGGAAGTGTTTCTGTTTACCTTTGACAAGAGAACAATGTAAGGGGAATATGAAAGCATTCTTCAAGTACCTCAATATATATCGGATAGAAAGATTTACCTCACCTCAGAGGTCAGGTCACTGTGAAGTATTAGAAAATATTGAGCAGTTGACAATGGAACCAATTATTAAGGAAGTTCTGTTCTTGATGCTATTCCTTACCTCTACAATCATAGGTGACATCCTGTCAACCTTTAGAGATAGTCCAGACAAGAAATATCTACCCTGAATACTAATATTACCTTTATAGTAAGGTTACATTAACAGAATCTGTTAAATCTAGAAGTACATCTCTATTACCTTATTTTTGCAGTACAAGAAACTAGGGAGGGTCCTTTCTGAGATCTTTGCCATGCCCAAGTTGCTTCTGCAGACTCATCTGTCTCTTACTATATATAAGCACTACCCCTAAATATAACAGCAAGAACTGAAATCTCTACACTAATCTGGAAGGGGATAAGGAAGTGGGTACAGCTGCAAAAAAGAATGAGAAAAGAAATATGTGGGTGTCTGAGACCTCAGTGTTAAGCAAAATAAACTTCAGGCAAGTCAGAAAAGATCCAGTCAAATTACTATGTGATGTAATCTAATGAGAAATGCTAAATCAGCATGAGACACATTTAACCCACTCATCTCCTGGTTTGCAGAGGTCCCATCTTACCAGCTGTATTAATCAGATGTAAGTTTCCAGAACTTGACTGTTAAGTTACAAGATAGAAGCAGATAATATATAAGATATAGTAAGATTTGGATTTAAATGAATAATGTTGTCACTCAATCTATGTTAGTCTTGCAAGTAATCCAGACAGGAAGTACACCCAGATGAACTAATTCTACTTTACTGTAAGGTTGCATTAAGAGAATCCTGCAAATCTGGAAGTATATTTCTTTCCCCTTTACACCCAAAGAAATTAGGGAGGGGCCCTTTTAAGATGTTTGCCATGCCCACATTCCTGCTATAGATTAAGATGCCTCTTATCCCACAATTCCCCTGGCTGCCATTCTTCCATCTCCCAAGATCATTCCCACATATCATTACAATACCTAATCTGAAAAAGAGATGAAGGAAGGAACACTGAGTAAGCAGGAAGAGGCTATTAAAACCATCTGATTGCTAGCTATTTATTCATTCATTCATTCATTTTAATATACAGAAATAAAACAAATAAACAAAAAAAAGACAAAAGCATATTACAATACATATAGAAGACATGTTATCTGTTGAACACATCATTAAGCCTTGATCACACAGAGAGTAATATTGAGCTATCTTTCCATTAAGTCAGTAAAAAGCCAATTTATAAGCAGATAACAAATACGTATCCATTCAGTACCATGAATCTGTGATAGCACTATCTTTCCACTGTAAAAGAGTAAACAATTTTTTTTGATGTACCTCATACTTGATGTAACTAGAATTCTTTATATAATGATTTCAACTATTTGGTATATTACATTCACTTATTTAAATCATGTTGTTGTTCCTAAAACATATTATGTATATGTGTACATATCTCTTTCATCAATGTATAATTTCAGCATAATAAGGTTCCCAGCAAACTCTTTTGTAAATGTTGCTAGAGGTGTCTAATAAATATGAAAAAAATATTATGTTGAATTAATCTCATTTTTTTTATTAAAAGTTTTATGAAGATTACAGTATAAACCCCCATACCCACCCCAAAACCCCACCCTCACCCTCCCCCACTTCCCAGAGCTGAACACAGGGTTACAAATCAAAATCTATCTAGCATTAACCAACTATGAAAATAACCAAATCCATAATGCGCTTTAACTCCCCTTTAACACAAATTTAAACAAATTAAAATTAAACACAATAATAAACATATTCATAACCTAAATATTAAACAATACAATACTAATATTAAAAATAATAATAATATCATATAATTAAAACTAACAAAAATTCCATTAAAATAAACTATTAATAATAACAATACTCTAGAGTTTACTCATAACCCAAATGAATTAATCTCATTTTAAGATACTAAAAACACACCTATTCTGTAATACTCTTAGCAATAGCAATAGCACTTAGACCTCATAGTGCTTTACAGCCCTCTTAGCAACATGTGTTAATATGTGGTATTCTAACTCTTATTCCAACATTCTTATAAATAATTTTTTATCTCAACAATACTCTTTATTTTTGAAAAAAAAAATACCAATATGCTTGAAAGAACACATTTCAGTGATGATAACAACTCAGGAGCTTTAGATGCTGTAATGCATCTGAACCAATCTGTGAAATCAAAATACGTTTTAGTAAAGAATTAGCCATTAATATTTTATTAAAATGCAAGTTTCAAACTGGGAGTAATCCAAAATGAATATTTATCATATGAATAAAAATCTAAATTATATTTTGATCCTGATCTTCCAAATACGCCATGCAGCTTAATAATAAATATACAGAAAATTATCCCACCATCACCATTATTACATGGTAAGATTAATTTAAAGGAAATCTAGGGGGCTTGCCCTTTTTTGCATTAGAAGCTTTGAACCTATTAATCTGTTCGAAATCCTTAAAAGAAACTATTCTGGCTATTATAACAATCCTGAAATAATAATCCATTTTTACAATGTTTATCCTTATATTATCCGTATATTCATTACAATTTTAATGCTTTACCTCAATATTAATCTGAGATTTAAAAAAAAGTTTTAAATATTTCTTCTACAGATAAAGTTGAATTATCCCAAGATATATAAAAGAATTTAAATATTAAGTGAAGCACCATTTTTTACATTTCTTTTCCTATACTGTATTTGCCCCAAAAGCAGTTTGATGTAATGGTTAAGGTATCAGGCTAGAAACCAGGAGACCATGAGTTTTAGTCCTGCCTTAGGTCTGAAGCCAATTTTTTAATCTTGGGCCAGTCATTCTCTTTCGTCCCAGGAAAGATGCAATGGCAAACCATTTCTGAAAACTTGCTGAGAAAACTGCAAGGACTCCAGGCAGTCACCAGGAATCAGCACTAATTGGAAGGAACCCTCACCCATAATTTTTCATTTTCATATATCATATGAACATATATATACTGTATATAACATATATATTGATTCATTATATATGAAAGCATGTATGTAGGATGCCAGAAACCCAATAATTTGCCAAAATGTTGTACCAATCAATAGGTTTTAAATGTTGATTTTAATAAAAAAGAAATATAATATCAGCATACCTTTATACATTATGTAAATGGGAACCTGTCCATGGTTTCGTCTGGAGAACCTTCCTCGTGTCAGCAGAGGGCAGCAAGCACAAACCATCTAACCCTGATATGAAAAGGAGGAAAGAAGAGTAAATGAAAGATGTTGATTTAATTATCCCAAGATATGTAAAAGAATTCAAATGTCAATTTGAAGAGTGAATGAAAGATGCTGATTTATCAGCCATCTTTTCTGTGTTGGGAAATTTTGCATAGGGATATCAATAGTCCAAATTATGCTTAATAGAACCCGTCTTCATTGACTATTACAGAGAATCTATCTGACCTGACCTCCTACCAAATTAGACAAACCGAAGGTGATTGTGGCTTCTCTTCCTCTTTCCCATTGTATGTTCTCTCAACATAATTGAATTCCACTACATGTTACTATATTTGAGACTGAGGATTTGTCCATTTATCTATTTTGAGTAGCAGTAAGATCACTTCTACCCAAGGCTCCCAGGCTGTTCCAAAAGAAGCTCTAGAACAGGCACACTGGCTGAAGAATTCTGGGAGTTGAAGTCCATAAAAGGACCAAGTTTGAAGACCCCTGCTTTGGGACTTGGTGTTCACACAACACAACATATTGGAGAATTGGTTGATTTACTTCCAACTCAGCTGCAGTGTAACTCACAGTATAGCTAGTTTTCTTCATATAACGGTACAAAAACTACAGTACAAAAACTACTGTGCTGGCTGAGGAATTCTGGGAGTTGAAGTCCACAAGTCATAAAGACCATGTTTGAAGACCCCTATTATATAAGATCCCCCTTGGGAATGAAATCTTGTGTCCCTTGCATGGGTTTTAGGTCATGCAAGGAAAATATCACAGAAATAATGAGCAAGAATAAAATTCACAAGAGAAGGAGATATCTGGAGGAGACTTCTTTAATTGACTGAATTGTTCTCTTCAGTGCAAGGGAGCTGTGTACAAAGTGACAGACTATTGGGCTTTTATTTATCTTTCCTATTCTGTATAGAGCAGGCATGTCAAACTCGCGACGTCACGTGATGTCGCGCAACATATCTGAGCTTTTTCGCCATTGCTGGCAATGGGGTGGGCGCGGCTCCGGTATGATGAAACCGGCCGCGGGCCGGCAGTTTGACACACCTGGTATAGAGTGAAGATAAGCAGATGTTACTGTTGCAGAACCTGCACTAGTTTTGAACAGAACAGGAATTATTACTCCTTTTTCTCAGCATTTCAAATACACAGAAGTGAAAAAAATCTCAAAATGCTTTCAAATTTGAAGCCAATTTTCCTTAATCTGATAGTCTCCAAATGTTTTGGACTTTATGTCCTATCATTCCAAACCAGCATGGCCTTTGGCTGAAGTTCAACACATCTTGTGAGCGTTGGGCCAGAGAAACTTCAACCATGCAGATCAGTGTTTCTCAGCCTTGGCTGCTTTAAAATGGGTGGACTTCAACTCCCAGAATTCCCCAGCTAGCATGTTGGGAGTTGAAATCCACCCATCTTCAAGTTGCTGTGGTTGAGAAACAGTGTCATAAGGCAATGTGAGAACAGTTAGTCCTTTACTCCGAGTACACCTATTGGGAGCTCAAACTTCCCTTTTTCTCAAATGCCTTTCCATTGTCATAAGGAGGTATATGGTCTCATGATGCACAGCAGCTTCAACCACAGAGGGATCCCTGATATGCCAAAGTGAGCTATGACATCCTCCTGAGCTTTCTTCCTTTCCCCCACACCCGACAAGCAGATTGGCTTTGCTCACATAACACACTTAAGGATACAAATAAAGATGTAACACAGTGGTTCTCAACCTTTTTAATGCCGCGACCCCAACCGGTCGTAAGTCGAGGACTAAACCGGTTGTAAGTCGAGGACTAAACCGGTCGTAAGTCAAGGACTAAACCGGTCGTAAGTCGAGGACTACCCAACTGGTCGTAAGTCGAGGACTTTCCCTGCCCGGGAGCGCCGTGCATGCGTGGTTCCGCCCCCTGCGCCGGCCAAGGCGTAGCTGGCAAGCGGCAGAGACGGAGCAGGCCGACCACCAGCTGGCCCAGCCCAAGGGAGGTAAGGCACCCGCCGGAAAAGGGGGAAAAATGGCGGACAAAAAAAATGGCAGACAGCCTTGCTTGGCGACCCCCATGAAATGGTCGATCGACCCCAAATGGGGTCCCGACCCACAGGTTGAGAACCACTGATGTAACATGTGCATTGGTACAATATGCTGACCTTGATTGGTGAGATGCATTGTTTGTTGGTAGTTAAAGGGACCCCAGCACATTTGATTACTTTATGCACTGTTTTTCAACAGCAACTACTTTAAGATATGTGGACTTCAACTCCCAGAATTCCCCAGCCATTCTGGGAATTGACGTCCACACATCTTAAAGTTGCTGAGGTTGAGAAATGCTGACTTTGTGGCTCAGCCTATTGTGCAAAGTACTTTTGGAGATTCTGTCATCCAGGTCATGGTTGTCCCAAAGATGCTTTTTCAAAAGGCAACTGGATTTTCTTTGTTTTTTCCTTGAAGACGCTTCACTTCTCAACCAAGAAGCTTCTGAAGGAGTTTCTTGGATGAGAAGCGAAAAATCTTTAAGGAAAAACAGAAACAGCCCAGTTGCCTTTTGAAAAAAAAAACACCTTTGGGACCAGAAAACGGAAGTGAATTCAGCAAGCAGATTAAACGTGCCATGTGAATCGACCACCTGCTTGCCTTTTTCTCTATCCCTCTCCCCGACAGCCCCCCGCCCCGTTCTTGGCCTTCCTTGCTCACCCCTGTCAGTCAGAGGACATTTGTTAGCAATTAGAGGTGGGTGGGAGGGACAGCGCATATTTCGGCAGGGCTCCAAAGCCTCCTCGCCTCGCACTCCTTTCCCGGCCCGCCCACCCTAGATTTGGGGGCAGCGTCTAGGGGGGCGAGGGGGGAAGAGAGAGAGAGAGAGAGAGAGAGAGAGAACTTGAGGAGGAGGCAGCTGGCACGTAGAGAAGCCCCTCGTCCTGTTGGGGAAATTTGAAGGATGTTTGTCTAGGCTCCGGCCCAAGGAGCAGAGCGAGAGAAGGAGGGAGCGTGGCGGAAAACATGCTGCCGGTGTGCTAAACGGCGGTCAGGGAAGCAAGGGATGCTCGTGAAGAGACGGCACGCCGCCGCCGCCGCCGAGCACTGAAGGGCGGGCACCTCGCGCCGCCTTGCCATCCCCATCCCCAGCCCAGAAAGCAGCAAGTTTGAACGGCGGGTTCCTTGGATTTTCGGCGGCGGCGTAGCGTCCCAGCCATCCAAGGACCGCAGCCCTTGTTTCGGATGAGAGTCCCCCGGCTGCCTCCTTTCGGCCCCTAGGCTAGGGCCTACTCCCATGAGGTCGAAGCGTCAGCCTCTCGCTGTTTGTTTTCCCAGGCTCAGCTCGGACCGAGCGGGACTGCCGACGGGAGGAGAATGAAAGGTGAGTTTCGGACTTAGCAGGGCGAGAGGAACAAGGCAGCTGCCCCGTCAAATGGCTCTGCCTCACCCCGGTCCTCTAGCCTAGAAAACACTCCCAGTCGCCCCCTGGGGTTGCTGTAGGTCAGGCAGAGGAGGGAAAATGGGTTGTTGTCTTGGGAATTACTGTGGCTACCTTCCCACCTAACTTTTAACCAGACCGGATTTTAAGTCATGTAGAAACTTTGCAGATGCTTTGGCACAATATATTGAGCATGTTGAAGAATAACCTTGATTAGGCTTCTGTGCTTAATATGCAGTCAGTTTCGTTTGGTTAGTGACTGCTCTAACATACTGTGTAAATTCAGAAAATGAGTTACTTCTGGATTCAGATTAAACTGTCGTGTTAATAGCGAAGACTAAGGAAGCAAGATAGGACCACAAGTATCCCGAACAGTGGCCTATTGACAATCGGAGACAACCAGGGATATTTCTTACCACACTGTTCCACCTATTCATCAGATTCAAGATTGGTTATAATGTTAAAACATCAAAACATCCTATTACAAAAGATACCGTGAAAAATACAAGAGTTGTTGTTCTCCAAGTGAAAGTCTTCATCTTGAATGCTTTATGGAAGAGGAATGTTTCAGTCAATTTCTTGAAGGATAAAAGGATTGGCGTTAATCTGCCCTCACGGTGCGAGCTGTTCTGCAGTGTGGGGACTGTCACTGAAAAAGTCACTCCCCAGGTCCCAACCTAGTTGAGCTTTTGAGGGGTGAATACCTGCAACAGCCTTTCCTGGCTAGAACAGTGTAGGATGAGCATATTCTACCTGGTGAATAACAACAGCATCCAGCATCTTGAATTGAGCCCAGATGCCTACTGTCAATTACTGCAGCAGCCACAAAATAAGCTGGCACTGATCTGCAAGAAGGCAATGGCTGTATTCTGTTTCAGCTGTAGCTTCCAATTTATCTTCAATGGTAGTCCCCGCCTAGAGAAAATTAGGATAATCTGATAATGGCATGTGTCTTTGTTTTCCTCTCCTTGTCCAGGAGAGGACACAATGATTAAACCAGCTGAAGCTCGTCAAAAACTCTTCTGGCAGTTACCCTTACCTGCTACTCTAGCAGAAATACCTGACCTTTTAGAGAAGCGTGACCTCATCCAAAGCAATAAATGGGTCATCAGTATATTGATGCTCACCAGACTCCAGAATAATGAATGATCTCTCCCAAAAGTTTCATGGAGGTGCTAATAGTACTAGAGGGTCAAACTCTGAGCTTCCCTATACTGATGTACCCGAAGAAGCTATGTTTCCTTCCTTACCAACACTAGTTGGAATTACTTCTTATAATGAGCAGAAGCACTTGAAAACTAGATACCTTATGACACGGGTGTCAAATTTGCCACATCATGTGACGTGTTGCGACATATCGTGACTCTTTTTGCATTGCCGGCAATGGGGTAGGGGCAGCTTTGGTATGATGAAACCGGCCCGCGGGCTGGCAGTTTGACACCCCTGCCTTATGAGAATTTGTGTTTGTTTGTAATACATGGTGCCTCACAATTTTATTTACAATTTTCACATCCTTTGCTATAGGACAGAGAAAATTAATTAATATTAAGCCAGTGGACATATTGCCTAGTGATGCGAGTTGTCAAATATCCGAAAAGCATGGCAGAGGGAGTAGGTGGGGGGGAGGACTGCCGAGGGATGCAATTGAATGTTCTCCTTAACCTCAACTGAAATGAAAATATGTACGATCACATAAAGTAGTAATAGCCCTGCCAGATTTGACCACAATCCTTGTAACCCAGTATTTTTTTCCAACATTGGCAACTCATATCTCCCACAAAGAACAGTTTTCATATATCATAGAGGCAACAGCCCTCCCTTGTGGCTGGTACTCGGTCTTTCAAAACAGACGTCTTGTGTGGAGGATCGGTATAGCTACCATCACAATAGGATTATTTCACCATTTCCCCTTTGGCTTGTATAGGATTATATCCCACATGAAAATCTCTTGACCATCTTCAGTGTGTCACTCTGCTGCCTATGCCCAGCACCCTTTAAGGTACTCTAAAGTGCTGTCAGATCCCTTTCTGTTGTCATTTAAAGGTACAGGTAAAGGTTTTCCCTGTCAGTCGTGTCTTGACTCTAAGGTAGGATGCTCATCTCCATTGCTTGGCTGAGGGAGCCAGCGTTGTCCGAAGACAGAAGGCTATAAATGCCCCAATTTTATTTTATTTTGATCATTCTCCTTACCATTTCCTATGCCTCTTCCAGTTTCTCTGAATCTTTTAAAAATCTGGTGCACAGGAACAATTGCTATATGGTGAATGCGGAAGAGGAAATCTGAGAAAATGTTTAATAAAAGGGAAACCAAGGGGGGGAAATTAGTGGCTGGCATGAATGGGTGTGGGATTACCCAAAGTCCTAACACATCCGCTTGAAGAGGCCAGTTAAAACCATAGCAATTTTTTTGCCTCAGGGCCTCAGGATGTTCCCTCCTCCACCCGTTTTCCTGGTCCCATTTCAGAGATCAAAAGTACAGTTCAGATTTCAAACTTCCACAAAAACTGATTAAAGGGTTCCATTCCCCCTCCAGTTGGCTAAATGATTCATTTAATACCAATGTTCATAATGGTGCAATTAAAATGAGAAAGCTGATGTTTCCAACTCTTCCTGTTTTGAAAGTCCTGGACTGTTGCAAATATCACAAGTTTTTTTTTTTTGAACTGGTTGAATTCATGTACTATCTTGTTTTCCTGAAACTATCCCTCACCTAAGACCATTTTTCCCAGCCTGGTCATGCTAGCTGGAAATTATGAGAGGTGATGATCCACACATTTGGAAGGTATCATCATCATTAAAGGAAGGTTGATAAATCAAATTGCAGCCTCTGGGTGCTAGTTCTTTCAGAAGGCAGTTGCTCTTTTCTCTTTGTCTGTCAGGCACAAGGAACCAGAATGACACCACAAATTTATCAAAGTTACTTCTTTATTGCTGCATGCCTATTTACAAGAAACTTGCCAAATTAACTGCATTCTCTTAGGAACAGCCAGATAACAGTTTCAGGGTTACTGGTGGAGATAAGATCTGTGTTTCTTCCTGCTCTGCAAGGACTCTAAGCTCATCCCTTCGTCACACTTTCCACCACTCTAGCTGGAGATCCCACCATATTAGTCTTTGCCTCTCATGCAGTCTGGAAAAGAAAACTCCATCCTTATTCCTTTCTCCTCAGCTTTTAATATTTCTCAATGATGGCCTTGATGGCTTGGTTTTTGTTTTATGTACAGAGCATTTGGCTGGAGAAAGCCTTCCCCACCTCCATCTTTGATTGACAGATTATACTGAACTTGACTTTCTTACCAGAATGGTTTTGCTTTCTAGATATTTGGCTAAATGACCTATGCCAGTGGTGGCGAACCTATGGCACGGGTGCCAGAGGTGGCACTTGGAGCCCTCTCTGTGGGCACACACACCGTCTCCCCAGCCCCGCCTCTTCCCACGGCCCCCTCCTCACCAGCAGCCCCCCTGGAGGAGAGTCGCCCCTGGGCACGGCCCACACGAAGCAGCACAGCCAAGGACATGGTAGCCGACAGCGGTAACAAGACTCCACCCTTGCGCCCCGTTGCACGCAGATGATGCTGTGGGGCATGGGCGGAGGGCGTGGCCGCCATGATGCTGCTGGGCTGCCTGGGTGATCTGTGGCAGGCCGTGGAGGTGGTGGGTGGCCCAGTGGGCAGGGCGGAGCGGGGACGGGGGGCAGTTTTTGGGTACGCGGTCTCTAAAAGGTTCGCCATCACTGACCTATGCTGATGGCAATAGTGATCAATATTTGGGGCAGGAAGAATGAGTTTATTATTTATTTATTAAACAATTTTATATGGCTGTCTAATTAATGCATAGTTGATTCCATGCAACTTACAACATTTAAAAATGCACCACATAAAAATCCACCACAATCAAATCAACCACTTGATGGCTCCATCTTCATTTGTGGTCCCCAGGCCCTCTGACAAAACCACGTTTTAGGGCCTTTTGGAAAAGCAACAAAATAGATGCCTTAGCAGGAATGAGGATCCAAGAAGAAGGAGCCATCTCTGAGAAGGCCCTTTTTCGTGGTCCCACCAGATGTATATCCCTAATCGATGGGATCCAAAGCATATCCTGCCATCCTGTCCTGGTAGGCCAAGATGTAATAATGGTTGATTTATTAAGAATCATTTTGTTGAAGGAAAAGTTGACCCCTTCTTTGTAATCTGGATTGAGGCAGCTCTGAAAATTCTTGCTATAATTTAATTAAGGCTAGTAATTAAGAAAAGCAGATTTACATCTTCCCTCAGTCATGGAGTTACTGGATGATTTGGGGCCAGTCACACTCTCTGATTCAACCCCACATGTTACAGGTGTTGTAAATGTAGAGGAATTTCCCACATATGCTGTTCTGGGTTCTTGCAATAAATAATGAATATAACTCTACCTGGCATCTGAGCCTCAGTGATAATGAAAGCTTTTGAAGCCTGGGAGAAAGCACATGAAATACCCCCAGAGTGCAATGAATAGCACTTTTGCTTGGGCTGTACACTTTGCAAAACATTGCAGAGTAGACTCTGCATTTAACTCCACTTTCCTTTCATGCCCATGTTGCACGATCCATCTTTCTGGATGATAATAATATTGCAAGAGACCACTCTGTGTTTAAGGTGAGCAGATGTTTTTAAAGTGCCAAAAGAAAGGAGTTGGCTTCTTTAGAAATGGGATGATTGCTAGTTTTAGCCTTCAGGATTGATGAATGGATAGCACAAACTTTTATTTTCATTTTTAAAAAACAGGGCTCAAGTAATCACAGAAATCCTGCTAGCAAGCTGAATTTCCCAGTATGCAAGAAGGGGTCAATTTAATATTTGCTGAGGTGCTAGAGTAGCTGCTTCTTTGAAGTTCTTTGAAGTTGCTACTGTAGCTTTTCTCAACCTGTCTCCTAAATTTCCCAACTTAGCTGGGGATTGTTGGCATTCTGGTCCAAGAGACCTGAGCTGGGATAGTCTGCTCTAAATTCTAGCTTAATTAACAGGAATGATTCCATTTCTGCAAAAGACTAGAAGAGAATTCCCTAAAAATGATTAAATTTATAACTATATAGTGGATAGCTGACAAGCTCTTCCACTATAGAGAATAATTGCAAAAAAAAGTCCTACCTGATTCCCATTCAATTCAATCAGATCTACATAGCAGTATATCCCATCAATTCCATTGCCTACTCTTAGAATGTCCATGTAATGCTCTATCAGGAATCTATTCAGCATCGTATTTTTAAAAGGTTTGCACTGCAGTCCTAGGTTTTTACCAGGATTCAGACTATTTTATGCTATTTGTTCTTCCATTAACATGGAACATGGTCCAATAGTACATTTGCCTTTAAAGAAAACACACAAATGCAATCATAAATAAAGCTTTCAGCAGCAGACTATTTTTATGTAATTCTCAAAGTTGGCATGCTGCCCAGTGACAATTTTCTGTTGACATAAGGGAGTAATTCTCAAAACAGAGAACTGCTTGCATGCATGAGAAAATGAAATAAATATAGGAAGGCCTAGTCTACTTGAAAGTATCCTTCCACTGCTTTTCTCAAGTTGTCTGATTGTGGAGCCAGAGTAAGCCAAAGATTTGATCTCCAAAAGAAGGTCACTTCAAGACACGATGCTCCTTACTCTGAAGTATATCTCTGCTACCCTGAAGAATTTTTTGGAGTAGCAGTCTGGGATGAAGAGTGTATGATAAACCAGTAGAGATCAGAAATTTAAATTGATTTTTGAGATTTCTTCCATGATTATCTTCTTCAAATATGTTGTGATGTAACACTATGTCTAAGAAACTAAAAAAACCAAGGGCCAGGTCTGACCTGACTATTGCCTTCAATTCAGCATAAATCTTGCTTTTAGCATGAATTATTTAGAGCAGTGGTTCTCAACCTTTTTAATGCCGCGACCCCCAACCGGTCGTAAGTCGAGGACTAAACCGGTCGTAAGTCGAGGACTACCAAAACGGTCGTAAGTCAAGGACTTTCCCTGCCCGGGAGCGCCACGCATGCGTGGTTCCGCCCCCTGCGCCGGCCGAGGCGTAGCTGGCAAGCGGCAGAGACGGAGCAGGCCGACCACCAGCTGGCCCAGCCCAAGGGAGGTAAGGCACCCGCCGGAAAAGGGGAAAAAATGGCGGACAGCCTTGCTTGGCGACCCCCGTGAAATGGTCGATCAACCCCAAACGGGGTCGCGACCCATAGGTTGAGAACCGCTGATTTAGAGTGTGTTGGGCAAGTCTCACCCTGCTGGCCCTCCCCACCACCACCATGCCCCATGTAAAGCTGAAATTGAAACATATTATAATTAAACTTTCCATTGTTATTAAATACCTCCATGGGCATTGTATTTCCAAATTGCCTAAGTTTGGGTTTGGCATTGCACTTTTTAGTCAGGCTTTCCCCAAGTTCATAGCAATGCAACAATTGTAAAAATACATTTTTTTTCTTCTGCTGTTGCTTTTGAGAGTTGAATAAGCATGCACGTTTACAAAATCATTCATTTTAACAAGGAAAAGCCTGTTGTGGAAAGCATCTGTTGACCACTATTATAAGGTCAGCAATATATATACCCAGTGATTTTGAAATAATTAAAAAAAAACACTGACATTAAAAAAAACCTTTAATTTTGGTAAGATGACTGAGTTACAAA
>NW_015387270.1:228154-237228 GCF_001527695.2 Protobothrops mucrosquamatus | reverse complement strand
CATTTTGTCATTTGTCTTTATCTTTGATGGCCAAAGTCACTGCCAAATGTGTGATTTTTCTGTCAACTTGCCTAGCCTGTGGCGGGCATAGAAATCCCTGGCGTATCTTAGTCTTTTAGGTTAACCACAGTATCCAAATAACATTGATTCCTCATCCAGAAAAAGAAAACAAAAACAGGAAAACTAAAGAAGAACTCATTCCCCCATGAATCTTGTTCATTGGTCTTTTCCAAAACATTTGGCAAGAAACCTTAAGAATATTGGGTCTTGGCAAGATATTAAAAGCACAAACAGATTGAAAAGTTTGGACCGATATAAAAGCCCAGACAATTCTTGGTGACTTGATAGAGCTTTTTATAAATGGTAGATCAGGCCCATTTGTTGTCTAAAAGTCTTGTAGGACTGCCAAAGTATGGGGGTTGAGCCACCCTAGGTTACATCAATTAACTACAAAATTTTAGTGGGGTATAGGAAATCTTTGTGGTACACCCCAGCTATGGGCTGGGCAGACCCCATTAAAGTCATTGTTTTCCAGAGCAATCTAGTCCATATGTATTCAAAAATACATCTGACAATATTTAGCAACACAAACTCTCAAGGATTATATGATTATAGCCAAAGAAACTATTAACAGTGGAAAAACAAATACATGAAATCGTAGCAATAAAAATAAAATATTGCAATAAAAAGGAAAAGAGAACCAATAAAATGGTAGATTTAAATATAGGCTAGAGAAACTTTTTGAAATTGGGGCAAAGCAAATCTAATTACAGCTTGAAAAGGTTCTACATGCAATCAAAGAATGCTGAGATGCATTTAAGGAACACACAGGTTGCACTATTAGAAATTGTCAAGGAAGATGAATAGCTCACACTTATGTTCAGTCGTACTAAGTGGGAAGACCACTCACTGTCCTCTGTTTTTCAACTAATCAGTGACAGATGGCAGAGGATAGTTTCCCAACAACAGTACACAATCAACAATAGGGAAATAGGCATCCTGATCAGATACCCTGAGGGTGCAGAGATTTAACTTTGCTTCTGAGTGATCCATTGGAAGTGTTACGGATTTTTGAGAAATGTTTAACTTGGTTCTGGGAGCCTACATGGTCTGCTTGTGTGTATTGCTTAGTCAGCTTCTGGGAACAGTTCCCAACCATGCATTCATTTCACATGCTTAGGATGAACAGTACCAACACATGACTTCTTATGCTCAGAAAAAAAATTATATTCAAGGAAGTGAAAAAGTCTTCCCTGGAAGGGGGCGTTTAGGCCTGTTACATCCGCACCAACTTGGTTTCTTAGGAAAGAAAGACCCTTGACTCCATTTGTGGGAAATATTTTCTTTTACTAAAAGCCAAGTCATTCCAGTACAGCAAAGCCAGAGCTGAAGTTTGCGTGCGAAGGTTCCCCAGTTAAATTTCCCTTTCCTGTTCTTCCTGCATAGTCTACGACAGGCTGGCATCTAGAAAGCAAGTTTGAAGCTCAGGATGGCAGTTCAGACAAGGCCACTGAATTCACACTATCGGCAAAACTAGGGTTTTGACTCTGTTAAGAGGCTCACAGAAATATACTCCAGGTTTTTGGGGAAAGCATTTCACACAAAACAACTTCTTTTTAGCAGCTACTTTGAATTCTCAAAGACATTCTCCGTTTCAGTGTATAAATCTTTCTCTGATGATCCTCAGGAGAGAATAAAGCACAACAGTCTGAAATAGATGTCCATGCCCTTTATACTATAAATTAAATTGGAAACCAAGCAAAATACTACAAAGTTATTCAGGCAAGGCTCATAATACAATAGATGTTACAATCTAAAAGCATACATAGGATGTTTTCCCAACTAATGTTGCTTCATCCAATTAAATGGTGATTCCAGCTAGAGAACAGAAGATTGCAGAGGCAGATAAACACAGTGAGAGGAATAGAATGCAGATTCAGCAACTTAATTCATCTAAAGATTCTTGGGTTGTTGCTTTTTTCTAGGCTCTGGTGATCCTGCTTTCCCAATGATAACTGGTGCGGAGCTCAAGATAAACTGGCACTTCTGACTGCTCAGGATCCTCAAGTTATATGAGCATTATACTAATATCTCTCTTGGACCATCTGGGACCTCAATCTGGCTTATTCTGACACTCTCCTTACATTCTTTTCTCTAGCCTTGATCCTTGCTGTTATGTGGATCTAGGGTCCCACCCAGTCTCTATCCATTCATCCATCATCTTTGGTGCCTCTGCTGGGTGTAAGCAGTTTACATCATTTTTCCTTTCCAGTTCACCATGTTTCTCAAGACCTTCTTGTTCAGTAAACAAATTATATTACAATGGCCTGTCTATTTTTATGATGTAAAGCCTAAAACAATGTTCAAGTCTCCATTTTTGATCCAAAATCTCCATCTTTAATCTATTTGTAATGCCAAGCAGTAATTAATACACTATGCTGAATAGGGTTTCTGACCAACATCTCACAAATGTGTAATTACACATGCATATGACAGGCATGTTGGCATGTCCACCCTGTAAACAGCATCAGGAAATTGTTACTGAGTGAAATGACTTTAGGGAGGGAGAAAAGCTGCGCCTTCCGTACCCACCATCAAACACAGTCACTGGGAAAGAGGACAGAAGGCAAGTATACAGTATGTACATATGAATAAATGTCTGAGCATGTATTAATGCAACAATGCACTAATAACCCTAATGGAAATCAGTAGGTTGCATAGATATATTAAGACATAGTTGCATTTTGATAATCCTGTGCTAAATTGAACTGGCTCTACAACAGTAGCCAACAATTGTGCAAGAGGAGCATGGAGAAAGTGATGCTCTCCCATTATTTGGCACATATAAGGAACGGCTGCTGGAATTGGGTATGTCTAGTTTAACGAAGAGAAGGACGAGGGGGGACATGATAGCAGTGTTCCAATATCTCAGGGGCTGCCACAAAGAAGAGGGAGTCAAGCCATTCTCCAAAGCGCCTGAAGGCAGGACAAGGAGCAACGGGTGGAAACTAATCAAGGAGAGAATCAATCTAGAACTAAGGAGAAACTTTTTGACAGTGAGAACAATTAACCAGTGGAACAACCTGCCTCCAGAAGCGGTGAATGCTCCAACACTGGAAGTTTTTAAGAAGAGACTGGACAGCCATTTGTCCGAAATGGTATAGGGTTTCCTGCCTGAGCAGGGGGTTGGACTAGATGACCTTCAAGGTCCCTTCCAACTTTACTATTATTATTATTATTATTATTATTNCGCGCGGCCGCATTCTGAACTAGCTGGAGCCTCCAGGTGCACCTCAAGGGGAGCCCCATGTAGAGAGCGTTGCAATAGTCCAGGCGGGAAACAACGAGGGCTTGAGTGACCGTGCGTAGAGCGTCACGATCCAGAAAGGGGCACAACTGGCGTATCAGGCGAACCTGATGAAAAGCCCCCCTGGCCACGGCTGTCATATGGTCGTCTAAAGACAGCCGAGTATCCAGGAGGACTCCCAGGTTGCGGGCCCTCTCCGCGGGGGCTAATGACTCGCCCCGATAGCCAGAGATGGAGCCAACTGGCTATGTCGTGACGCCGGAAACCACAGCCACTCGGTCTTGGACGGGTTGAGTCAAAGCCTGTTCCTCCCCATCCAGACTCGCACGGCCTCCAGGCACCGGGACATATTGTATCTACTGCATGGCACAACATACCTCTAAGATGGTAATAACTTCCTCTTGAATGTCGACCTTCTGTTCTGGCGCTCAGAGGATGAAATTGCCACTAAAGATTACAAGACGTCAAACGAAGTTAAAATAAGAAGCATTGAAGTCAACTTGGTTTCTTCAGATGTGTCAGAGTATCAACCTTGGAGATAGGCCAATTGCTTACCAGAAAATTATGGGCTGCTGTAATCTAGAGAACACCTGATCAGAGAAGGAGGACAGTATTTACATTTGTTTGGAAAGAAACAAGTGTGCAGTGAAGCCATAATAACTAAAGAGCAACTTCTGTTTTTTGTGGTTATTTGAATTCTGCATAACCCTCTCATTGTGTCCCAAGACATACTCTTGCTATCTGTTTCTAACAGCACTATAAGTCTGTAGGAGGCACCTGCATTATTTAATAAAACCTCTTTACCCAAAGTACTCAAAAGGATGTTCGATAAAAGCCAAATATAACAGGTTTAGGCAAAATGTAGCAGTGCTTTTTTGGCAATTGTTGATACTTAAAACATATTTTGTAATTTACTTTTATATTTTAGAAGAGGACCTTCCTGGAGAAGACGACGAAATGCCTTCCTTCAGATATAGACCAAATGGTAAGAGCAAATTAAGCCTGCCTGGGTTGTCTCCTCCCTAATTGTTCTTCTTTTTCCACTTCATTCCAGGGCCAGAAAATATTGGAAAACTCTACTGGGTTCTCCAAAATCACCCTTCCACTCTTGAGGACTATGTTCCGTTTTCATTCAGTCTCTGCTCTCACAGTCCCTTCTCTTTGGGGTATATTCCCAAAACCTGAGTCATATGAGTGAAATCAGAACTCAGCCCTAGATATACCAGGTTCTCCATGTGTACTTTATCTCTTGCAGGCCGGATGAGGACCAACTGCAGCCAGTGTGAGAAAAACCTAACTCTACAGACATCTGTGAAAGTGTTGTATGTCTTTGTTGTCTTGCTGGTAATGGCAGTGGTGGTGCTGGCAGCTTTAGGTAAGTAAGGGACTACTCATTTTTGGCTTATGTGTTTATTAGGCCACCTAGCTTCATGATGATGCTGGGCAGCTTACAGTAGTAAAAACAATACAAACTAATATCAACAAAGCAGAAAGAAGACAAAGGTTGACTGAAGAGACAACCAGCCAATTCATTACATGAAAGTCTAATGAAAGGCTTATCACCCATCTTAGCTCAAGGCCTAGGGAAAAATATATTTTAATGATTTTTTTAAATGAAGGCAATCTAATTAATCTCTCATACTAATATTTGGAGGAATCCAGAGTCCAGGTACATTGACAGAGAAGGCCCAGTACTGGGTTCCCATTAGTTATAATCAGCACTTTAAATTGCACCTGGAAGCTGACAGGTATGCTCATTACAGGTAGTCCTCGAGTTACGAGTGTAACGGAGCCTGCCCATTCCACTCGTAACTCAAAAACTCATAGAGTGGATTTCGTACTTCAAACGAGATCACTTCCTTGTTCGTTAAGATGTACAATAAGACGTTAAGACGTTAAGTGAACACAAGATATCTCAGGATAGGGAAAGCTATGGAGGGCCTAGTGATGGAACAGGCCCCCAAGGCCTCCCCAACCTACTAAGATACCTCATGCTTCCACCTCCCTTCCTGCCGCTCTGGATGCACCTGAACAAGATCCATCTCCTCTCTGCTGCGGTTCCTGCTTCCGCCCACCCTCCCCGTGGCCCAAGCTGGGCTCTGGAGGCCTTTTCCAGGCTGCTGACACCTGGATCTGAGGTCGGGGGATGCTTCCGCAACCCTCCCCGTGGCCCAATCCAGGCACCAGAAGCCTTTTCCAGGCTGCTGCCACCCAGAAATGGACCACTGGAGGGCTACCAGGGTGAATGTTGCAGTGCCACTGCAGTTGCTCATAAGGGCGAACGACTGCCGTGGTGCAGCAACATTCATAATTTCAGGACTTGCTCATAAGCACTAGGGCGCTCATCACGTAACTTTGAAAGAGCATTAAGTGAACGCTGGTAACTCGGGGATTACCTGTACTATCCATACCACTGCATTTTGACCTGATAGTGAAACAACTGTGTGGCCTTCAAAAGCAGTCTTATGTAGAGGGCATTACAATAATCATGATGAGGACTTGAATGACTGTCTGGAGAGCTTACTAATACAAGGACAGTCACAAGATGAATTTGTGGGAGGCTTCCTAGCCACAGCACTGCCTCTTTGAGCAGGAGCTAGGAATCCAGGAATATGTTGTTGCTGCTGCTCCTGCTGCTGCTGATGAGACCCTAGGTTCTTAGGAAAAACTTGATAATATGAAGGCCAACACCAGCTAAAGAACAGGCATCTGTGGTTTCCCATTGTTGTGTACATAATGCATTGTAATCTTAACCCTCAGAGGCAGTCCAGAAGGGCACCATGCTTGATATTGAAATCTGATAAAAGATCAAGGAGAGCCAGGATGGTAGTACCAGAGGTCGTCAAGAAGCCAATCTATGTACTATGGCCAGTTTGAAATACAACTGAAGTATTTATGTAATCCATTTTCTCCAGATTCCTCTAGTGCTGCATCCCAACCATCTTCTCAAAATGTTCTCCATTCAAACAATAGATAGTACATTCCAATCACAATTAGAACTTTTTAATACTAGGCTGGCCTCAGATCATATACACATATCTCAAGGGCTGTTGTAATTTTCAGGATTGCTTTTTTAGATTCCTTTTAATAGTACTCATCAGTGTACCTTTTAGAGACTGGACAAAGCTCATTGCAAGCAAGGACTACACTCTCACTCAAAATATATGCATTCCATTCCACATTAGGATTACTTCCTTACTTTGTTGATGCTGTACTTAAAAGTTCCTGGTTTAAAATTGTATGTAGGAAAATTAGATTGGCTTCTCTCCAGATGACCTATTTTTAATGGGCCATACTTCAGTGTTTTGTTAATTAAGCAAAAACTCTAGAATTAAGACTTGATTTGTAAAGCTTAATTCATCCTGTTCTGTCACTTAGGCATTTATTATTAAAATAATTGACATATGGGCCTCATATTTAACTAATATGACTCATAGCATTTATCAGATTATTTCTGCAAAAAGCACAATTACAGTAAATGCCTTTCTATCACATATCTTGTTAGAAAGATTCCAGAATATACTCTGTACAAGGTCTTGTACAAAGACTCTACTCTTGTAGTAAATCAGAAGTAGAGTCAATGGAGCACATACATTTGGCATTTGATTTTACTATGTTGAAACAGACCTTTATCTTTCCTTTATTGATTTTTAAACCAGGCTGTTTAAACATATATACAAATTTTGTCTTCTCCAAGTGAAGACCCATCATGACTCTGTCAAAAGCCAAGTTTCTGTTGTTGTGATTCCAAGAAGAAACTATTTTCTGAATGATTTGTTTCTCATGCAATATCATAAATTGTTAGATTTGTTCTTGGGTCTTTTGACTATAATAAGCCATTTTCTTACCTGCCCACTACATAAGGGCATAAATTTAATAAATATGTGGTTGAGTTAGCATCCCTAATAATCTTGCCTGCTTCCTCAGGAGTTCTCAAGTTCAAACTCATCTTAGCCAACTACATAAGATCTTGCCTCAACGTAACTAGCTTATTCAACTCCAGGCAAGTCCAAGCAACTTTATCTACCAGATAGCTAAAATATTCTTCATTACAGCCCTAGGAATGATCTTGTAACTCAAACATCTCATCATGTTCTCAGCTGCCTATAGTAGCTCAAGCTATGCAAAACAGCAGAAAAAGGCCTTAGTAGTCCACATTTCTTTCTAATATTAGCTGCCAGTAGCTGCTGGCAGTACTATGACTCATAAAGTATAGGCTTAAATGCTGTAGACAGGATGTATCTGTAGGAACCCAGGTATCATTAATCATCCTTCAGTAATTTCCAGGACCCTGGAAGGAGGAAGGCAAGAATTATCCAGCAATTCTTCCTTCTTCCCAGATTCCTTTCTGGCGGTACTGCTTGGTCCAGCCTTGTCTTTTTTCTAGCAATTAGCCTGCACCTTTTCCACTTTCTCCTCATCTGATGACTCAGTTTTAAGAGCTGGCTAGCAAAGGGCAATCTTGGGATATGAGTCCTTTGGTGGAAGTGTTCAGTTTACCACTGCCTCTTTGCCTGCCAGCTTGGATTCCATCTGCTTAGCCTGGAACATCTGCAAATAAGTCTCATCTTTTCTATGAAGCCTTTTGGTGAAATGTAATATATCTATTTGCAAGATGGTCTTAAAAACATGAAACCGAACCAATATCAGATTGATCTGGTTGATATATTGCATATATCACTCAAATGTTGATGTATTTATCCATGGTTTGTTGAAGAAGTCTTTGTTGGCTGGGTTCACAATGTGCTAAGCCAAAGACAAAAGAATTATTGATTCCTCCATATAATAATTGTAAATTCCATCAAACAATGTCTGCCTATCCCAGGTCCTTAGGAAGGAGTCAGTAGGTGGATAAAAATGCCCAATCCAATTTGAACATCTGGTTGATTGTGTGATAAACCATTAATAATAAGCTTATTTGCTGCCTGATTCCCAACAGCTGGGCTGCATTCTCAGTTTTTTTCCATTTTTGTTACTGCTTTTTTGTTCTTAGTTTTAGAATAAAACCCCATTCGGCAGGACCTATCCTCTTGTAATCTGAAAGTATTCCTTGAAAGTTTTCATCTGCCTTATTATTCTCTGCAGCCCCTAAATGGATTGGGTCCATTTACAAATACAGTCTCTCTTTTCCTGGCCTCTTTCATCACAGGAATTGGGTCCACCTGTATTGATTTTGAAGAATTGTTCTATGGATGAATACAAAGTCCTGAGACCATTTGCATAATTTATTTCAACATTCTTTTGACTTGGAAAGAATGAAAAGTCATCCCAATCTGGTTTGCATATTCCTCTCACAGTCTATAACGGGGCCCTGCAACAAAAGTGCTTGTTAAGCCTGGAACAAAAGTGGCTATGTTGAAAGAGCAGTCAGCTACTGTTAGGCCTTGTGTATTTCAGATGCTATGTAATCTGCCAGGTTCTAAACATGGCCTAAACCAGGGTAGTCAACCTTGGCTCTTTTATGACTCGTGGACTTCAATTCCCAGAATTCCTGAGCCAGCTTAGCTGGCTCAGGAATTCTGGGAGTTGAAGTCCACGAGTCATAAAAGAGCCAAGGTTGACTACCCCTGGCGTAAACATTCCCAAGATGAAGAGAGCAATCATATCCCTTTCAAGGGACAAACTGGTGTTGATAACAGGCGAAGTGGAAATTGCACCCTAAAAAAGCAACTGTCCCAGGGATAGTTCCAGAGTCTTATCTTTCTTTTGCCCTCAGTTTGAACCAATTCCAACTGGCAATTAGAAATCTTTCCCCCTTTTGAGCCAA
>NW_015387270.1:213248-226226 GCF_001527695.2 Protobothrops mucrosquamatus | reverse complement strand
GTTGATAAGAAAACAGAAGAACCTGTTAAAACAAAGGAATAGGCAAATGGTACAAAAAATTGTCCCAAAGGTGCTTTTTCAAGAGGCAACTGGACTTCTGGGGTGAGTGGGTGGGTGTGAGCCAGGGAGGTAAAGAATAACAAGAAAGTCCAGTTGCCTCTTGAAAAAGCATCTTTGGGACAACCATGACCTGGATGACTAAGACTCTCCATAGACATTTGGTACAAAAGATTGCAAATAAAGCTGCTTCTTTAAATTAACTTAAAAAATTAGCTGTTGCTGAGACAGACTGCTTGCCTACATATACCTTTTCTCTCTTTTTCTTTTTCTTTTAATCTAGTCATAAACATTCTGTAGAATTTCATAGATTTTACCTCCCTGGCTCACCCCACCCCCACCTCGTCTTGTTATCTCCACCTACTTTTGTTCCCCCTTTTCTTCTCTTTCCAGTGTAATTACATTTTTCTCTCATTTTCTTGCACCCTCTTTCTTCTTTTCTTTCTTGCTGTTTCTGCTGGAAGAAGGGATTGTGCATGAATTATGTTTCTATGATGATTGTTTCGTTGATGTTTGTGAGACTGGATGGTATATGAGGATTGTGGATCAACTGAAATAACTTATTTACACACAACTGATTTTAACTAGTAGTTATTAGTCTCTGCTACTGTTCTGGCCTTCCCATTATGAGGATTATAACTTCTCATGAGATATATATCCATGCATACACAACTATGTCACATGGACACAATTAGTTTCCAATTGGCGTAGGTATCTTATATAAGAAAACTGGGATCAGACAATATTGTTAAGATTTTTTACTCTTCCTTTGGAGGGTTCATCTTGAAATTTGGAGTCATATACGATAACATGCTGGTTGGCTATGTATAGGAAAAAATCATCCAGTTAGTAAGCTTCTGCATATCTTTGGCATTACATTGAATAATTGGATTTATGTGTTATTGACTCATATAGCTTTGGGATAACTTAAAATATTTAAGGAACAATTTAGAAACATGGTGGCTAGAACTTGTTTTCCATTTATTCAACAACATTTTGGTAATTGAACTTCAAATAAGACTAGATGTCAAAGACCTGTGATCCATTTCTCATTTCTTAGGTATTAGCAGATTACAATGATGGGAGGAAAAACAAGATCCAGGTCAGGACCTTGTAGCAACAAATTAAGCAGTGCCACCAGTGCCTCCAGTATTTTGTATGCTTGGTCAGCCATCTCCAACCTACTGTTTCCAGCTGTGTTTAACAACAGCTTATATCATCCTCAGGTGTCAAGGATCAAGCTTCCTGGAATTATGTGATTTGCAGATAATCACATTGGGAAGCTATGTGATTATTTAGCTTAAATTCTGCAACAAGGGAAACTGGATTGCAGATAATCACATTGGGAAGCTATGTGATTATTTAGCTTAAATTCTGCAACAAGGGAAACTGGATTCTGTAACATGTATTTATTTTTGTGCAGGCACATTATTTTCCTAATATGTTCTTCATAATTTAGTCATGGGAAGAAACTGTAATCACTTATTGCTTAAACTTCCACATTAAAACAGTATTATCAACTAAACTGATATGCTTCTGCTCCTTCATTCAGATCAGAAATCAATGGACAACTGCTCTTTGTGTCATGACACAGGGCAACTTGGACAGGAGATTAGCAAATTGCAAAAAGAGCTGGAGGAGATTCAGAAGAAGCTCTTGGCCCAGGATGTATTACTTGATCGTGCTGGACAAGCCCATCAGCAGCTTTCATCTTCCAGCAGCAAGATAACTGATGAAGTGGATAGATGTTTCTCTGCTGTTCAGCAGGCCAACCAGAGTTTGAGCCTCTTTCTGGCTCAAGTGATGGGCTGGCAGGCTGCCACTTCTCAGTTAGGCAGCTCACTCAAGGAGCTAACACAAGAACATTTTGATGTTGAAATTGCTATGCAGCAGATAAACTTTACCAGTAAGCAGACCTCAGACTGGATCCAGATCATCCAAAGAAAGACAAATGAGGAGACCCTGACACTACAGAAGATTGTGACTGAGTGGCAGAACTACACCCGCCTGTTTGGCAGCTTGAGGGCCACCTCTTCCAAAACAGCTGACCTGGTCAAGAATGTTCAAACTAATTTAGGTATTGCCTCGCAAAGGATCAGCCAGAACTCAGAGAGTATGCATGAACTCATACTCCAAGTAACAAGTTTACAGTTGCAGCTGGACAATATCTCCTCTTTCTTGGATGACCATGAGGAGAACATGCATGACTTTCAGTACCATACTCAATACATGCAAAACCGGACAGCTGAGCACTTTCAGACCTTAGAAGGCCGTATGTCATCCCATGAGATTGAGATCAGCACAATCTTTACCAACATCAATGCCACTGATAACCATGTCCACAGCATGCTCAAGTACTTGGATGATGTGCGACTCTCTTGCACACTGGGCTTCCACACACATGCTGAAGAGCTTTACTACCTGAACAAATCAGTCAGCCTCATGATAAGCACCACAGATCTTCTGCGAGAACATTTTAGCCTGCTCAATGCCCGGTTAAACTTTAACATTCGCAACCTTTCAATGGTCATGGAAGAGATGAAAGCTGTTGATATCCATCATGGGGAGATCCTGAGGAACATCACCATTATACAAGGTAAAGAAATGGCAGGATTGGTTTTCCAGGTGAATATCTCCCAAATAAAAAGATCCTAATGTAGAATCATTTCGTCTGTTTAATGGAACTGTGAATATGTGGGAGAGTCTATTAATAATTTCTTAGAAATATATTTTTCTGAATAAAAAACCTCATAAACTAAAAGACAAGGTATCTTTGAGCTTACCTGGGAAAGTATACAAATATAAAGACTACAGAAGCTTTCAATTTAAAAAGCAAGCAAACAAACAGGGTACACAAAATGACTAATCTGTTAGTTACTTTCCTGATTATGTAAAACATTTTCCATGTAATGAGTTACAATTTTGATGTGAATTACTGAAGAGAGCAGGAGGCAAAGGTTAAAGAGGAAGTTATTCAGAATGATTTTTTTTCTCCCTCACAAATTTGGACAATTTTTTCCAAAAAAACTCATGTCTACACAAATTATTTCTCCATGGTCTAATAAACAAGCTCTTATATATACTTTGGTTTGTATATAATGCTACATTACAATAAGTGGATCTTACAGCTTTATAAGTGAGAAGCAGTAAATCATCTTATGACATGGTGTGATGTCTGCACCCTACTAACACATTAGATCTCTGTCAGACCTGGCTGCATTCATTTGCAAGTAAGGGTTGGATTCACACATTGGGTTAAGTATTATATTAATTTATTTGTTTTTTTTAATTTAGGGCAATGTATGAATACAATCGTTTTGATCTGTAAGTCATAGTTTATGGCTTAGTGTTATGTATTAGTCAAGCATCTTGCCCAATTCAATATAACAAAGTTAAAACAAACTATAGCTTATTGCAATTTGTGAGTCCATCTCTTATGATTGATCACAATGGAGCAAATTCTATGCCCTTTTACTTGGAAATAAGCCCTAGAAAACTCAATAGAATATTTCTAAACACACATGCATAGAACTAGATACTCCCACATGTCAACACAGTTGAGAAAGAAAAACCTTGCATGGAACAAGAGATGTTATTTGCCACAAAACTGGTATTAAATTTTGAGCGGAAGAGTCACCACTTCCTTTTAGAAGTGAATATGAGAGACAGAAAGAGAAAATCACCATTCCATTATCTCCCAGACTAGTGGTTTTCCTCCCTCTGAATGCTGACCTCATAAACCCAGGTAATTGGATTTTGACAAATAACCTTGATTCTCTCAATGCTGCTCCAGAGCTTATTGGTCATCTTTACAGAATAGAAAAGTGCACTGTTGACTTTTACTTCCTGTACTTTTTAATTAGTTAATTAGGTTATATCCTACCTAGAATATATAAAGAAAAGCTCTTCATACTTTGTAAGTTTTTTTACATCTATGTGAAAATTCTGGCTTTGTCAGTTTCTGGCCACTTTTTTAAAAAGGCACCATATGAATTGTTTCATCAAAACAGGAGGTCAATAGGCATTTATTTGCAGTTCCAGGTTCTCCAACTTAGAATTAAACAATAAATGAGCATAGATGTATTATCACAGCAGTAAGAGAGCACTGCTGCTTGTGCCATTTTAATGTAACACACAATTACATCAGTCTACCACCTGCCTGTCAAATGCATTACCTGGGGTGAAAGAAAACAAGAATTTGAATTTTGGAAAGATGCTTCTCAGATGAGTAATTGAAGCTAGGCAGCAGGAATTATGTGTCTGCAGCAAGCAAGGAAACTTTGCCACTAGCTAAGCATCCATTGAGACTTACAATACCAAAACTGAGTATCACGTTATCATATAATAATGGGATTGAATGTCCTTCCCTCTCTCTTTCTGTATATGAAGAAAAATATCTGCTTTTACCTTAAAACATCAATTTTAGAAAGAAAACAATCTTACTATCCTAATTATTTTTTTAAAAAAACTTTTTTTAAAAAAAAAAAACTTGTATTCTCCAGTGGATAATACATGATTGTTACAAACCCCGTGACTTTCAGAGAGGAAAAACTTGCATAAAATTACCCTAACTGTCTGTCCTCCACTCCCCAAAAGCTATAAGAACTATCTAAACATTTTCAGAATGTAGATGTTTTGCCTCTCTGCAGGGGTTTTCGACATTTTGATGCTTCTGGATATTTTGGGCTTACAACTCTAGTTATTTGCAAGGAGTACAGCTGTTGTTTATAGTACTAATGTTGCTTTTACTACTCTGTCCCAGAATTTCAAAACAAAACTTTGTTCAATCCTGTTTTCTGCAGTTATGCTGGGGAACTTCAGTTAGAAACACTTTCTGAATTTAAAAATGCACTTGGAATAAACTACATACTCATGAAATGCTCACTTTTCAGAATATTATATTATGGACATATGTACAAACAAGTATTATAGCCTACAAAATTACACATATTAGAAAAGTCACAAAATTCTTGTTTTAGAGGGAAACGTATACAAAATATGTGCTTTAAGAAGAATGCACAAAATGCATATGACATGTTGTAATTATTACATTTGCAAACTGGGAAAAAAACATGCCAAAACAAACATGAAAATGCGAAAGCAAGCAAATCCAAAATGCCTTAGTGCACTTGATATGTCTTGGGCCTAAGTCAGGCTATTTTGTGTCTCAGGCAGGATGAAGTAATGGTGCTTCCACAAAAACAGTGCCGTCCAAAATATGTCCTGAAGTTACAGAGGATTATAGGATGGCAGAAGAGTTTATGTGGCCCACCCAATGCACATTTCTGTCCATTGCTCATTCCTTAAACATTCCTCATTCCTCTTAAGCTGCTGTCCCAAAGGTGCTTTTGCAAAAGGCAACTGGATTTTTTTTGTTTTTCCTTGAAGACCTTTAACTTCTCATCCAAGAAGCTTCTTCAGTTTTTAAGCTGCTCTTCTAATCAATTCATGTCCATTTCATCAAGTCAGGAATTATACCAGGCACTACTAAGCATATTAAGGGTGGTACTTCAAAATAATTATGCCCAAAACTCCAAAAGATTTGGGGGGAGGTTAGAAAGTTTTAAGGGATGAAATGGGTACCCTTCAACCAGGTTTAAATCCTTCAACCAGGCTGGGTTTTTTTTCTCTTAAAATTCCTCAAAAATCCTACACTGCAAAAATGGGATAAATATTTACTTCGCCCACTCTTGGGGGATTTGGATCCATAAAGGGGTACTGGCAGGCCATGTGGGCCCCACCGTCTGTGCTTGTGGCACCCTGGGCTACAGCATCCTTACTTGAGGATCCTTACGGTCATCAAAGGAGATTGTTTTTGGGTGTCATCTTCTACAGATTACCATTGAATCAGAAGATGCCATTTTTTCAGCTATTTTTGCTTCTTTCCTGGGCTTTATCCATCATTATTTTTACTGAAATGATTGTATAATGTGTAATAATTTTATTTTGCATACTATTCGGGATGATTTTTATAATGAACAATGTAAACCTGTTTTTAAAAAAACAAAAAAAAAGGTATTGCTGCCCATTTGCTTAGTCTTTCCTTGCCTCTTCTCTTTCTCCAGGTGTTCCTGGCCCTCCTGGCCCCAGGGGATTCAGAGGAGATCTTGGCATTAAAGGGCCACCTGGAAGCAGAGGAGTAAAGGGTGACATGGGGAGTCTGGGCCCTCCTGGGCCAAAAGGCTCCTTGGGCCCTCCCGGACCTCCTGGACCTCAAGGCGAGAGAGGCACTGTGGGCACAAAAGGCCCCACTGGATTCAAAGGAAGCAAGGGTAGCTTTGGACAAGGGGGTTCCAAGGGGCGGACAGGCCCCAAAGGGGACCCTGGATCTCCAGGGCCTGAGGGGGCCATTGGTCCACCTGGCCCACCTGGCCCACAGGGGAAACCAGGCATCCCAGGCAAACTCGGGCCCCCTGGTCCTTTAGGGCCGAAGGGCCGAAAAGGGGATCCTGGTTTACGAGGTTTACGTGGATTTCCAGGCCCTCCAGGAATGTAAACACTCCCTTTTTTCTCCCCCCAAAAAAAGTTTTAATGTGGACAACTGGAAAAAAAAGCTCTTCACTGCAGATACCTGTCTACCCAGGAAGGCATCAAGATAATGGGGAATGGATGGTGTCATTTATTCTGGACTGTCAAGCTCCGTTTCCAGCAGCTATGGGGTAGCTTGAAAAATTGCTTCAAGTCGCTGAATTTCCTTAATTTTGTGAACTCCAAAGGCAAAGAATTGCAGATCCCACCACCTCAAGCACCTTCTTCATCTGTCCGTTAACATAGTGAATCAATCAGTCAAGGTTGGCATTTGAAAGATCACCGTTTGATAATGGCCTTCTTTGCCATTATTGCCCTTTTTAACGGAAACATTATGATTTTTACATGCTCAGATGCCAATATGAGTATATGTCTGTCTGTCTGTATGTGTATGTACACAGAGAGAGAGAGAGAGAGAGAGAGAGAGAGAGAGAGAGAGAGAGAGTAAAACCCATTCTCTATATGCCACTGCTCTGACCTTAAGAGCCTGACATACAGATCAGCAGCTGAGGAAGCTTCCTTTCTTTTTCTTAGTCCCGCAGCAGGTGACACATCCCCTATGTCCTGTGATGGCTGCCAGTGGCTAAGGAAGACCTCAAAACAGAACAAGTTACTGAACTATGCAGTATTCATGAGAGCAGAGACCTATCCCCACTGCTGTCAGATGAGCACCATAAAGGGTGGGCTCATACACAGCACAATGGCCCAGCTCAGGTTTGCAGTCAGAAATACCATCTGACCTCAGTATTCCAGCCAGAAGGCAGAAAAACTGGGAAAAACCTCCCACATCCTAAAAAACAGAAAAAGCTAAATAGACTAGAAAGCCGGGAGAAAACCTCCCACATTGTAAAAACAAAAATGCTAAATGGACTAGATAACACAAGATTAGATGGATCAAAGAACTAAATAAAATAGGATAAGGCTTGTCACAGCTTATAGATTTTCGATAGTTAGATTGATCTTTAAGATGGTGTGATAATGGCTGAAAATGTGTTCTATTAGAGCAGATTTTTTTATACATGATCTAGCCAAATATTGCATGCTCTAACCAGAAGTGGATCTGCACGCAAAAAGTTAGTCATTTCCATTACCTGCTGACTCATTACTCAAATAAGGAAGGGTACAATTTTTATTCTGTCAAAGGATGCGTTACTTAGGAGTGAACGAAGTTGAAATGAACTATGCTTAGGCCACTATTGTCTCTTTCTGGCATTCCTTTGTCTCTAATTTGATAATTCTCTAACTTCCTCTTCTCCCATATAATGAGCAGGATAGATTGCTCTTGCAAAGGGCTTCTTGAATTAGACTGAATCCTCTGAAATTAAATTGAGGGCTACATGGTTGCCCGTTCGTGTTTTTACTAAAGATGTCAAAAATTGCATTTGGGATCTTCTGCTTTCCGAGGAGATCATCTGCTAAACTGGATCATCTGCTACCCCAAAGCTAGTAGCCCTGGCCTTATAAGAGGCTTCTAAATTCCATCTGAACCTCCATATGGATCCACAGAGCAGATACAAGACTACATTTGTATGGCCTCTTTCTGTAATAAGTAATACATTTGGAGCTTCAAACGGAGTAGTTTCCATCTCCCAGGAAATATGGATGAGAAGGGATAATAAAACTGGCTGAAAGTGAGTTGGATGTAATTTTAGCCATTTAGCAAACCTGGCTATTCCAGATAGTTATATATATATGTGGATGATATGTGGAACTCACTGCAAAAGCCTTTGAGGTGCACCTTTGGATTGTACTCACTGACAACGAAATATGGTTACCTCATGTGGCCTAGAGCTGGTCCCACCCTCTCAGTGCTTGGCTATTAGCAAAGTAAGTAGGAGGAGCAATCATTGGTAATTAAAATACATGGTTTGCATGTATATGGACCTAAATTCAGTCTCTAATATCTCCATAGAGGGTTAAAGCTCTGGAAAGATATTACCAGTTAATATAGCCCAGTTGGGTGGCTCTAGAAATGGAATAAATAAATAAATAAAAATTAGCCATGCTAAAAGAATAAATAGGCTAACTCAATCAATAGCAACTTCCTATCTTCATTTTACACAGTTGCCATGCTTTTTGTATATATGGGTGTGTGTGTGCATGTGCAAGTGTGTTCATAAGCGATATTGGCTCATTTGGTTGTGCATTCATTTCATAGTGCAACTAGATTGTCTCGCTGATCTTTTCATCTGTAACTCTCTTACACAAGTATAACTGCTAAACATATACATCCAAAACAATAAAAAAAATAATGTAAAGGTGAGATGAAATTGCTGATCTTCTTTGTATGTGGTGGAGCAGAGACTTGTAAAGCTTGACCATTCCAATGTCTGTATTTCTTTGGGGGGGAGGTATATTCTTCCTGACAATCAGTTGGACAACCTGCTATTTTCCTTATGAAAGAAAGAGTACATCAGAGATCATCTGTCACTGAGAGTTGGACAGCACACAAGTTTAAACAATTAGTAGTAGAAATAGTAGTAACAGTAGTAATCTACAGTTCAATTCACAGTAGAAGTTTGATAACTAAAATCCTAACCAAGGAATTAAGAATTATTTAGGTAACAACTGAAAATATAGGCGCAGGGTATTTTGTTGTGGTTGTGGTTGCTTGTATAGTCAGCCAGATGTTTAGACTGGACTTGGCACTTTTATCTACCTATCTTCGCAAGATTATCTGATTAAGTTTAAATCAGTGTTTCTCAACCTTGACAACTTTAAGATGTGTGGATTTCCAGGCAGGCTGGGGAATTCTGGGAGCTGAAATCCATACATCTTAAAGTTGCCAAGGTTGAAAAAAGGTGCTCTAGTCTAGATAAACGTTGTCCATGGGGTTGTGATGGGTCGGACACAACTTCGCAACTAACAACAACAAGGTAATTTCACCATTTTGTGGGATTATATGGATTTTACAGAACGTGGCAGCAAAAGTGCTGACAGAAGCCTACTTTTTTATCATCTCTCCCTGAGTTCATAAGCATCTTCAAAAGTTCCCACTTTGTTTCTAATTCTAATTCAGAATGTTGGCTTTCACCTTTAAAATTCCAGTAGTTTTAGACTGAGCTAGCTAAAGGACCACTGCTTCCCATACCAACCTACTCCCCACTTAGGATGCTCAGCTGAGTCTTGCTCTGCATATGCATAATCAAAAGCAATCCTATCTTGGCAAGTCATTGGCTTAGTTTTCTGCATTTTTTATATTTTTCTACTGCTGTTATTTCTATCCTACTCTGAAGGTTTTTTTTTATTTTAAGCTTGTTCTGTTTTCTTATTTCACATACCATTCTGCACCTATGTAACACGATCACTGACTATCTGGACCAAAGAAATATCCTATGGAATCAGGCTACTGTAATGGCCTATCCAGTCCAGTTTTCTCTGTCACACAGTGACCAACCAGTTCAACTACTTTACAAGCATGGTCAAGAGAGAAATATGCCTTGACCATTATTATTTCCCAGCAAGTGAAAGCTTTCTTCACAGGAGAAAACACTCAATGGAAATACTGATGGGAACAAACGAAGCAGCATTACTTTTCAGGCTCTCTGTTGTTACTTTCCCTTACTTTCAATTACTTAAAATCTCAGCCATTCAAATTTTCCAATCTGTATCTAATCTGTTGTTTTGAGGCAGAAAAGCAAACTCTTTAGCCGAGATAAAATCAAGAAGAACCTGGAGGAAAATTTGTCTGGAAATGCTTTTGCAATGCCACATATTTAAACAATCATATAATCAAGCCAAAGAAATGAAAAGTTGGATGAGTGACTAGGAACAACCAGATGAAAATTGACTCTGATTTCCCTAAATTCCAATGATGAGTTTCATTGGGGAGGGAGGAAGAGCAATAATGACATTATTCACAATGATGTGAATGATTTCACAATGATGCATGTGGTTTGTTTATTTATTTATTTGGCATTCCCTCGATTCTTAAGGAACATGCTAGGATTTATGGGCAAAAGCTTGTAATGTAGTTCTGATTGGTCTTTTGGAAAGCTCCTTTGAATCGAGAAGGATGTGGGGATGGTAGAGGAATGCTTGTCCCTTTCTCCGCTGCCTTGTTTTACTCAAAAGCACATCTCCCAGTAAGTTTTACCTCCTCCCTTTCATTTACAAAAAAATAGATAACCTGTTGAGAACCATATGGAGTTTGGTTCTTACTCTACCGCCAAAGTTAATTAGGACAGTTTTTTTTTAAAGCAAATCCTTATTATCCAGGGTTTTGGTCTGGAGGAGTGGGATAGGAGAACAGTGAGATAGAACCTAATTCTATTAGATCAGTCTTGCTATTGTGACATATCCTCAAATATTATTGGAGCTTAGGGGGTTTCTAAATATAGCTGCACAAAACAAAACAAAATACCGTACTATTTTCCTTCTGTGGTCAAGTCACACATATGTTGCTGATTCTCATTTAATGCTGATTCTTTCTTAAATCCATCAGACATTTGCTGATCAACCAGCTCAGTTTGCTTGTTAGCACAAGCTATTTTAATCACAACAGGGAAAAGTTATCCTTGTCTAAACATTAAATAAAGTATTCTGTTTTTATCCTCCAAAGCGCTGTTTCAAACATCTAGCTCCTCTTTTGTCACGACTGTATTCATTTCATACATTGCAAATAGCAAACCTCAACAATGCAAAACAAAGTGCAAATGAGGTAAATTTATTGGTCTTTAAAGGAAGAGGAAAGCCGTAAGTGAAACAACAACAACAAAAACACTCTAATCTATATTTCCTGAATCTAGGAGTTTCTCTATGTATTGTGTATGGGAGGGGGAGGCACGATAGCAATTGTAACTGGTTGAAGTTCTGCTTTTTTTGGGTGTGCATCACAGGCCACCTTGGATCACACTGTGGTGGTCTATCTCGACTTTTTTTTACCACCACCACCTCACCTCCTGAAGATGCCCAGTCTGACGCTGCTGAACTCGATGAGATCAGAAGTGTCTCAATTTTAATTACAAAAAAAAAGTTTCTAAATTTTTGAGCCAGCTCTTCTCAACCTGGTGCCCTTCCAAATTAAGGAGTACATGTGTTAGATCACATTCCCTGTGACTCATAGTTTCATGATTGGAAGTATGCTGGCTATAAATGATGGGAGTTGTAGTATGTACTATGTTATCTTAGCCTATCTTTAAACAAAAAGATGACCAGTACATCCTGTACTGGAACAGGGCCAGACAACACATAGCCTGTCCTACATATTCAATCATCTTTCTTTAATCTTTAATCTTCAAGGCTATAAGAACATGCTTTGTTTTTCAAATCTTCCCTCCAAGTATCCCAAAATTTAAAAAAAAAAACCCTGAATGTTTTATATCCACTTCCTCCCGTGTTGATCGCTGTTAATTACAATATAATCTTACAGTTACCCACCATTGCTTTTGAGTGAAAAGTTATCAGGAAGGAATTTCCTTCCCATATACTTTCTGGACTATCCCTTATCTACTTACTCTCCAAAAATAATCTTGAGGGGCAAAAATGGCTACGGTAATTAAACACACATGCACACAGACACCATTATCAAATCAGATGTATGGAAAGAAAACTATCTGAATAAAAAAATACTGTAATAGAATCACTGAAGTAAAATCATAACATTGGAAAAAGTCATTTAGGTCATCAGGTCCGATCCCTGTTCAGTACTGTTCAGTGCATATTAAAGCTGTCTAGGAACTACTTGGACCAATCTGGTTAAGGGGAGCCAATCATTTCCTGGTTGATTTTAGTATTAAACAATGCTTACAGTGAAGAATGTGTTTATTCTAATATACATTCAGAATCTAACTTCCTGCAACAAATGTCCATCATTCTGTGTCTTGTACTCTGAAATCATAGAAAAGAGATATTTGGTGACATCTTTTGGAGGTCTTGAAGCATACTATTCTAACTTGCTTCTGGCCTCCAAAAGTTAAATTTGCCCACTTCCTCCTTCATCTCTACACAGGACTTGGTTTCTGGTATAAAGGTTTCATGAGAGTTCCCAGGATTTAGGATTCCATTGTTGTAGGTGCAAGAATATGGCTATTGTTGATCACCAAGAGCAGGAAGTAGGGTGCTACTGAAGTATTAACAATACTTTTGAACCCACAGGAAAACAAAGAAAATGAAAATGGAGATATTTGTTAGCTATTAGAGTCTTGGGGCCTATCCTTACTTTCCATATTTGTGAGGTTGCCTTCATCGCAAACCTATTTTGTCCCTAGTGGGGCAAGGTTAAGTCATTCTTTTATATAAAAACACTAAAATAGCATTTCCACTCTTACTCCAATGTTCTAAGCAATGTTCAAGATATGTAAAACTGATTAGGCTAAATAATAATAATAATAATAATAATAATAATAATAATAATAATAATAATAATAATAATAATAATAATAATAATAATAA
>NW_015387270.1:211256-212901 GCF_001527695.2 Protobothrops mucrosquamatus | reverse complement strand
GTTAAACTAGACACGCCCAATTCCAGCAACCGTTCCTTATATGTTTTAGCCTCCAGTCCCCTAATCATCTTTGTTGCTCTTCTCTGTACTCTTTCTAGAGTTTCAGCGTCTTTTTTACATCGTGGTGACCAAAACTGGAGGCAGTATTCCAAGTGTGGCCTTACTAAGGCATTGTAATGTGGTATTAATACTTCACGAGATCTTGATTCTATCCCTCTGTTAATGCAGCTCAGCACCACATTGCCTTTTTTGGCAGCTGCAGCACACTGCTGGCTCATATTTAAGTGATTGTCCACTAGGACTCCGAGATCCCTCTCACAGTTACTACTAATATCATCCCTTTTTGTAAAGGGAAGTCAGGGTCATTGCAGTCACTTGAAAAAGAGGCAAAAAGGAGAAGAGCAATTTTCTACAACTTTGTCTTGATTATTGTCAATCTGCAGGGAAATTGAAGAAATTCCAGTAACTAACACTGAGAGGAAGACAAGGTTTTATTTGTATTGGGTTGTATTTGTTGCATGTTCCCGTCTAATATAAAACATCCGTGGGTACACGGTATCTTCTTATTCTCATCAGCATTGAATTCTTTGGCATCCTCCTAGTGAGAATTGTCTTCCTCGGAGAGAACAGCAACATGTTTCATGAAAATGTATTCGACAAGATTTGGAAGCAGGTCAGTTTTTGGACAGGAGCATGCAAGCTCTCCATCCCTCACTACTGGAGGCCTCTGAAATGTAATCTCAGCCTTTCAAAACTATCCCACAATATTTGCCACCCACTCCGGCCTGCCGGGCCAGAGAGACGCCATGAGAGCTGAGGTCTACTCAGAGGGTGGAATTAAAACAAAGCATCTCCTCCCCCTTTCTCCAAACATACACAAATACTGCTGAACCTCCAGATAAAACACTGTGGAAAATAGCTAGGGTGCTGACTGCTTTCAAATCAAATTAAGGGTTGACTAAAACCACAAATCCCCTGAGATCTGGAAAAGAGTGATCAGGCAAGGAGGAGCGGGTGTATTGTTTGCCTTCCATTCTCTGTAGATCAACCAGCTTCACATAAAAGGAGGTTTCCTAAGGCAAAATAGCAAGACTTCATAAAGGAGGCAGGAACCCAGTGGGCTCCCCAGGCCAAGCTCTACAGCTTTTAACTAGACCAGGGGTAGTCAACCTTGGCTCTTTTATGACTTGTGGACTTCAATTGCCAGAATTCCTGAGCCAGCTTAGCTCAGGAATTCTGGGAGTTGAAGTCCACGAGTCATAAAAGAGCCAAGGTTGACTACCCCTGAACTAGACTACAAGATGACCATAAGGAAAAGCTGAGAAGGGGAGGAGGAAAAGAAAAAGTCCACCTAGTCATATACATTCATTGTAATTTTGGAAATTTTTATTTATTTATTTCATTTCATTTTCATTTTATTAAATTTATATCCCGCCCTTCTCCCGCAGGACTCAGGGCGGCTTACAGCCAGTTAAAACAATTTAATACAATACAATAGAAATTTTAAAAAATCATTAAAAATAAATATATAATCGGCCGCTTCTACTAAAATTTGGCTAAAACCAATTTAAAATACCCCTAGGCCAGTCCTGCCCGCTGGAACAACCAGGTCTTAAGGGCGCGGCGGAAGGAGGGGAGATCCGGA
>NW_015387270.1:206744-209536 GCF_001527695.2 Protobothrops mucrosquamatus | reverse complement strand
AATTTAATACAATACAATAGAAATTTTAAAAAATCATTAAAAATAAATATATAATCGGCCGCTTCTACTAAAATTTGGCTAAAACCAATTTAAAATACCCCTAGGCCAGTCCTGCCCGCTGGAACAACCAGGTCTTAAGGGCGCGGCGGAAGGAGGGGAGATCCGGAATGACCCGGATCTCTGGGGGCAGCTCGTTCCAATTCACTCTTGGTGACTCTGGGCAGCTTACAAGGATAAAACCCTAATGTGAAAAGCAATAACAACCACCACCACCCCAGCAACAACTATCAGACAAGCCACTTGATGGGCTCCATATCACCCTGGGGTCCCCAGTCTATTGGCAGAACTATATCTTCAGGGCTTTGCAAAAAAAAAAGTGTCAAAATGGGGGCCAATCTTATCCCTGCAGGGATGATGCTCCACAGGGAGGGACCCACCACAGGAAAGATCTTGTTCTTGGTCCCGCTAGATAATAATAATAATAATAATAATAATAATAATAATAATAATAATAATAATAATAATAATAATAATAATAATAATAATAATAATAATAATAATAATAATAATAGTAGTAGTAGTAGTAGTAGTAGTAGTAGTAGTAGTAGTAGTAGTAATAAAGTTGGAAGGGACCTTGGAGGTCATCGAGTCCAGCCCCCTGCTCAGGCAGGAACCCTATACCATTTCAGACAAATGGCTGTCCAGTCTCTTCTTAAAAACTTCCAGTGTTGGAGCATTCACCGCTTCTGGAGGCAGGTTGTTCCACTGGTTAATTGTTCTAACTGTCAGGAAGTTTCTCCTTAGTTCTAGGTTGCTTCTCTCCTTGATCAGTTTCCATCCGTTGCTTCTTGTCCTGCCTTCAGGTGCCTTGGAGAATAGCTTGACTCCCTCTTCTTTGTGGTAGCCCCTGAGATATTAGAACACTGCTATCATGTCCCCCCTCATCCTTCTCTTCATTAAAGTAGACATACCCAATTCCAGCAACCATTCCTTATATGTTTTAGCCTCCAGTCCTGGACCCATAGCATTCCCTGCCTTCCCACTCTCGTGGGTCAGGTAGATGTGACTGGGAAAAGACAGCCCTTTGAATAACCTGGTCCCAACCCATGTAGGGTCCTTGAATCGAACCCACTAGCAAATTTGCAGCCAATGTAGCTCCTGCAGGAGAGGTTAACACATGTGCAAATCTAAGCTGGTACAAAACCATGTGGGTTACCTCATTTTGAACAAACTGAAGCTTCCAGATACTTTTCAAGGGCAATCCCATGTAGAGGGATTGCAATTGATTGCCCAGATGGCTGGTAACTGCCCAGGAATCTATTTTCAGTAATAATAACAAAGGTTCTGGTATTTATTATAAGCCTAGAAATCCAGAAACTCAACTGTTGGGGTGGACTAACCAAAACTTTGAATGTTTTGGGAAGCAACTCACACTTGATGTAGCTCTCTTTCCCTCCCCATTCCGCCCCTCCCCCCACCAGAGATACCAGGACAAATTCATCTCTCTGCATTAAGTCTGATCAACACATGTACCCTGAAATGTTGAGCCTCTGTTACACAGGCTCTGGTTGACTCTTGTTTTACGTAAATAGTAGCTCTGGGGATTTCTTTCTGCTTTCCTACATTGCCTCCCACACATGCACAATATAATGAAACTCAACAACTGTTGTTTGCAAAGGAAAGCGGCGAAGACATTCTGAATACAGCACTGCCTGGAGAACTCAAAAAAAAAAACACCCCACCAAACTGCTGATTGCTGTGTTCATTAAAAAGTGATTCCCAGTGAGAGTATATCCACTTTATTGAATAAAAGTCGTCTCCCTTAACAGGACAGTTTGGCTCAGATTACTGAACAACTTGGCATATGGAGCCTTGAGTGATGGTGTACATGTAGCCATTACTGTGGAAGATAAAAAACAGTCAGAACAGCCCTTTTTCAGTGTTGTGACTGAGCTAGCATGCATGGTGAGAAATCAAGAGAGCATCACATCGTCCCCCAAAATGGAGAGAATCACAGTTGCCACAGCTACATTGTGGTGAGCAAATAATAGGATTGCCACCTATTGTGAATTCCCTATGGAAAATCATTCTTTAAAGCAGGGATGTCTAATCTTGGCAACTTTAAGACTTGTGGACTTCAATTCCCAAAATTCCCCAGCCTGCATGGCTGGCTGGGGAGTTCTAGAGTTGAAGTCCAGAAGTCTTAAAGTTGTCAAGATTAGACACCCCTGCTTTAAAACAAAGAATATTCTACCTGTTCATGCTCTATTCAATGGGCTAGAGTAAATGGAAATTTAAAATGATGGGGAAATACTGCAAAATCTCTCATTTGCTTTTGAAAAGTCTGGGCTGCAGCTTTGGAAATTTTCATCTGCTAGGACTAATCACGCTGTTTGCTAACACCTCCAGTATCAAATATTGAGGCATACAAGGATTCCATGACAGTTTAAAAGCAAAATTGCTTTTAAATTTTGCACTGTTCAATCCTTTCAACCCTGAAGAATTTTGGTGCTCCCAACATGATTGTAGTAGTAATTCTTCAGCTCTCTGATCCTACAACATCAGACGATTAGAAGAGAGTTATTATTATTATTTTTTATTTATTCAATTTTTATCCCGCCCTTCTCCTTACCGGACTCAGGGCGGCTGACAGCCTTATAAAACAGATACTACAATAAATACCTAATTTAAAACCAAATTAAAAAGAAATATTTACTATGGCCTATAATTAAAATTTCCCTTAAAACCCCACTAAAAATTCCCTAGGCCAATCCCGCTTGTTGGAAGAGCCA
>NW_015387270.1:200615-203490 GCF_001527695.2 Protobothrops mucrosquamatus | reverse complement strand
GTCGGGCCACGCCCCTCGCCGCCCAGGCCACGCCCGGGCCGTCAGGTCTTCCTCCGGCCGAAAATCGGGCCGGAGCCAGGCCGAGCCCACCACCGGGCCACCAAGCCACACCCTACGCCCGACCGGTCCCCGTCAGGCTGCGACCGGGCCAAGCCCAGGCCGAGACCGAGGAGACCGAGGAGCTCAGGCCGAGACCGGGGAGACCAGGAAGACCGGGGTGACCGGTAAGTCGTTACTCCCGGTCGCCGGGGGGCCCAGCACCCCAAATCAGGGTCCAGGCAAAGCCTCCGACCCTCCGAGGCTCCCCATTCCCGCTGCCGGCTCCGCTTTCCCTAAGGAGCTAACCCCAGTAGATCCGCCATGCAGCTTTTCATTTTCATTTTGAACTGCTTTATTTCTAACTCAATTGCAGTTCATTTGGAAGTATGACAGAATTAGTATTTTCTTTTGCAATGCTTCGAAATGCAGCAACTCCAAAGGTCTTGCTCGTGGGGTGTTGCTCTATTGGAGAAAACTGGTGGATCCCATCGAGTTTTGCTCCCTTTCATCTAACAAAAATATAAATATGGCCTGCCTGGAAAAATCCCCCCCCCAAAAAAATTTTTTTAGCCTTCATCTAACCTCAATCCATGAGTGAGACAGCCTGAAATCCTTCACTGTAACAGTGTTAAAGGAACACAGGTAGTTCCTTTAACACTGTTACCACAATTGAGCCCAAAATTTCTGATGTTAAGTAAGATATTTGTTAAGTGAATTTTGCCCCATTTTATGACCTTTCTTGCCATAGTTGTTAAGTGAATCACTACAGTTGTTAAGTTAGTAACCTGGTTTCCCTATTGACTTTTTAAAAAGTGATCACATGACTCTGGGATACAGCAGTCACCATAAATTTGAACTTGTTGCCAAGCATCTGAATTTTGACCATGTGACTCTGGGGATGCTGCAAAAGTTGTAACTGTGAAAAATGGTTATAAATCACTTTTTTCAGTGCTGTTGTAACTTCGAATGGTCACTAAATGAACTGTTGTAAGCTGAGGACTATCTGTACTTTGTCCCTTATTCTGACACCGTTTAAGGACAATCTCAAGTTGGCATGTCAAATTTGTTAGGCTTTGACATTTTTTCCTTGGAGGATAGTCAGATGGTTTGGAAGAGGGAGAATTACCAATTGGACCAACAAATTGTGCCAATGTACTTCTCGGCTGACTCAGAGATCATTGGAAAACACTTCAGCTCAACAATAGAAAAAGCTTCCTGTGTGCTGACTTCTGGCTTTAGCAGTCCTAGCAGATCCTTCGTAGGGGAAGATAGCTTGAAAGCTCTCCAGATTTTTCTGCGTATCCTTGCATATAATCTGGAGTAGAGGCAGGGGGGAGCATGTCATCCATAGCAATGTCAGTGAAGAAACGATGGAAATGGCATCATTTTAATTTCTTTATATAATTTGTACAATAATGTCATTATGCAAATAAAATACTTCCTCTGCCTCATCTTATAAACTTGAGTGATGACTTTATTATGCAACTGATGCTAATTGACACAACCAACATGATTTTTTTTAAAGTCTGCAGCAGCTGAATGTAGGGTGGTGATTGTTTCTTGTTTCGCATTTTGGGTCCATGGTATTGAGGACCACTGCGGTTTATTTTGAAACCGGTTCTGAAGTTTGGAGGTCTGAAGGATGGAAATGACCTTTTACAAAATGCAGTCACGAAATGACCTGAAAAACTCAGAACTTTTGTTATTTTAACGTTTGAATTATCTTAATGAAAACATTGTCCTTGAATGGATTTTTGATTTGTTTTCTTATAGATTAATATGATACTAAAGACCAGCATTGGCTACCTTTCTATTTTTCATATGTGTGAATGTGAGTATCTTCTACAACATTGTACCTTTCCCTGTTGACAATTCCAACATTATATACCTAATCTATGAAATTAGAATGGATGTATGAAAGATCACTCCATACATCGATCATTATTTAATAATGGTTAGGTTTACACATTTTGCTGGGCAAGGACTATTATAGATCCAACGGTTGCATTTGCACAATGTAAAAATATTGGATTATTCATTCATTCACTCACTCATTCATTCATTCATTTAATTTATATGGTTGTATATCTCATATACATGTCTCTAGGTGGCTGACAATTAAAATAGAATAAAAACACAACCAGCATTATAAACATAAAGTACACAAGACAAGAACACTCACCACTTCTCAAGGAATGAGCTCACCCAAGCTATCAGGGTCCCAAAGCTTGATGGCCAAACAAATTTTTAATGCTTTGCAAAAGGGTAACAGGGGTCGGGCAAGTCTTAGCTCAGAAGGGAAATAATGTTCCAAAGGATGGCCACTGTTGTGTCCTGAGCCTGCAAGAGGCAGGCTCGGGACGTTGTAAGAGTCCCGGGCATTTGCAGAAGCTGCCCGGGACCAGACTGAGCGGCGCCAGCCTTGCGCGCATGCGCAAGGCGGGAAAAGCCCGCCTCATGATTGGTTAAACTTGCCCGGGGATCAGAGGGTATAAATAGAGGCCTGCGTGCCTCTGCTCGGGTTTTTCGTAGAATGGAGCAAACAATAAAGACTTGTTGGAAGATGCTTCGTCTCAAGCGCCATTATTCTCCGGACTTAACACTGGCGACGAAGGTGGGATACAGTCTCTACAGCTAAGAAAAGCTAGAAGACTCACCCAAGAAGTCCGGAAGAGAAACGGCGTGGAAGTCAACGTTATCCTGCCAGTACGAAATCGCTGGAGGGTGCGTGCGGCTGAAGAAGAAGAAAACCTGATCCTCGATCATGGCAAAAGTTGGGCGTTTAGCGGAATTCGACGTCTCTCACCCCGAGAGGTGGGAATCTTACGTGGCAAGA
>NW_015387270.1:99473-197217 GCF_001527695.2 Protobothrops mucrosquamatus | reverse complement strand
ATTTGCAGAAGCTGCCCGGGACCAGACTGAGCGGCGCCAGCCTTGTGCGCATGCGCAAGGCGGGAAAAGCCCGCCTCATGATTGGTTAAACTTGCCCGGGGATCAGAGGGTATAAATAGAGGCCTGCGTGCCTCTGCTCGGGTTGTTCGTAGAATGGAGCAAACAATAAAGACTTGTTGGAAGATGCTTCGTCTCAAGCACCATTATTCTCCGGACTTAACAGCCACCATGTCAGAAAGGGACCTTTTCCTGAGCCCTGCCAGATGACATTCTCTTGTGAACAGAAACCAGAGCATGCCTCTACTGGTAGATCTAACAGGACAGGTAACCAATGGGTCTAGTCTTGTTTTTAGTTTGCTTGTGTATGCAGGTGCGCGCACGCACAGCTCAGTATGCTGTGTGAACCCAGCCCCTTTGAATAATTTATATTTGTCATGCAAACACTGAACATGACTTTATCCAAAGTAAGTACCGTATGATGAATGCAGACTGCATCTGAAAACTAATTAAAGGAAACTGTTGTAGAAGCTCTCAGATCATGTTTTTGCTGGACATCCATAATCCAATCCAAATTTACATTCTGAAAAAGCCAGTTCTGCTAGTTTACAGCAGACACTGGCAGATGTGGCTGATGTCATAAATTCTTGCTTTTTCTTTTTCCTTTCCCAGCCCTTTTGAAACTGTTGCCTAACCACAGGAACACTCTGTTTTTATTGATCAGTCAGTCACTCTGGGTGCTTCTCCAGCTGAAGAGCAAGGTATAAACATATTAAATAAAGTACGTGTTTGAAGATCTTGGGTTAATCAATTTCCAGGAAAACATGTCCTTCTTTTGTCTACTGCCAGATTTTTCTGACTCATATTTAATTATATATTCACCATAACCCTCTCAGCCAGCTGCTTATCTGACCTTACATTCTAGACCTTATTAACAAATTGAAAGCAAACAAATCCTTGGATGCGGAGAAGGCCAGTCCAAGATTACTGAAAAAACTCTCATATGAAATTGCAGATCTTAAAAAAATATAAAAAGTACCAGCTCTGCAAAATAAACTTCTGTGTCAGAAGACTGGTAAGTAGCCAATATAATGTTAACTTAAAAAAAAAGAAAACTAGGAGAGATTCTGGAAATTGCAATAGGATAAATTTGTGAAAGCAAAAGTGTTGTGTACAACAGAGATAGCAAACATTTCACAACTTTTCATGGATTAAATAGATGATATATTATAAAATGACAATCTTGGCTGAAGATTCAAAATAGCTTCTGCAAGTGCTTCTTTAGATGTCTATGGAGATTCTCAGTCATCCAAAGGTGCTTTTTTCAGGTGACTCTCAGGCCACAGATAAACCTCCAAGTGGCCTCAACAATTCTCAGAAAGAGTGCTAATGACCAGATGGCTGCAAGGAATTTAAATCCTTCCATCCTCCACCATTCAGTCAGAAATGAAGAAGCTTCTTGGCTGAGAAGCGAAACATCTTCAAGGAAAAACAAAATCCAGATGCTTTTTGAAAAAAGCACCTTTGCTTCTTTAGATATATTTATGTGAACTTATATAAGCATTTTGCCTTTTCCCATCTCCATGCTTTTATTATTTCTTTTCTACATTCATTCCCTCCTGCCCTGGAACAATTAGGATAACAGGAAAAGATTACAAGAATGAGAAAAACAGAAAAATGTGGGAAAACAATAGACTTTTTCTGCTAACAGAGCTTGGAAAGGCAGAAAAAAATCTTCAACAAAGCATAAGGCATGTTCTACCATTCTGGACTGATCAAAGGAAGAAACAAATGGATGAGTGAAGCTTGCCAAGGGATGGCAAGAAGTGTCCTCCACAATTGTGTAAACACTAAGCAATTCACAGGTTGGATTATGCTGGTCTTTCCATTCTCACCTTGCAGTAAGTCTCTTGCCTTCTTAAAGAGGCCCCAAGGCATGTATGCCAATAATGCAGGCTTTGGCTGGTGCTCCAGTCTTGAGGAATATTTTGTTCTCTGGTTGCTTCTTGGCTCCTGGGGAGAGGCTATGTGCCAGGATGGGCATTCGACCAGCTTCCCAAATACCAGCTACACCTGAACATTTAACAAACCTCAAAATCTTTTGTGGAAAGGCTTCAAGCAACTACGTGGTTCCTTTTTGGCTCTCAGTGAATCAATTTAATTTTAATATAATTGGTGCTCTGTGGATCTTGTGATTCAGAAAACAGATTATAAAAGAGGAGAACAGCATTTAGTGTCTAATCCCAGGATTTAGAAGTCTGAAAATTGGAGGGTGGATTTATTAGAGTATTATTCTTATAGTATAGCTACTTTACTTTTGGAATGCATAGCACATAACACAAGCAATCTTCCTGATACTATTTTCAGTCCAAACCCCATTTTTCTTTTCACTGAGCCATGGTGGTGCAGTGGTTAGAATGCAGTATTGCAGACTAATTCTGCTGGCTGCCAGCAATTCTATTTTCACTGGCTCAAGGTTAACTCAGCCTTCCATCCTTCCAAGATCGGTAAAATGAGGACCCAGATTGTTGGGGGCAATATGCTGACTCTGTAAACCACTGTGAAGTGGCATTTAAGTCTAAGTGCTATTGCTATTCTTCTGACTGCTGTCATGACAGTTTCTTGTCCTAACCTGGTTTAGTAAGCTGTGATTACAACTTGCTTCAAGCCTATATCTTCATTTATGGAAGGCTATATTGGGCAGAAATGTAACTTGGAACCTAAAGCCACATGTGACTTCTGAGTCTTTTTAAGGCCAGACATTCTCTATGCTTGCTGAAAACTGGCAGCCCAATTTTCCTCCCTTTGATGTAGAAAGTTGGGAACTGTCCCTGAGACAGAGCAGGGGTCTCCAAACTTGGTAACTTTAAGATTTGTGGACTTCAAATCCCAGAATTACTCTGCCGGCAAGGTTGGCTGAGGAATTCTGGGAGTTGAAGTCTACAAGTCATAAAGTTATCAAGTTTGGAGACCTCTACTTTTGAAGCTTAAAAGAGGCCAAAGGTAAATACAATCACCAAACTATCCCAAAATCCAGACCAAGAAAACAATCATCCACTACCACTTGAAGCAACTGCCTCATTGTGTGGGTTGTGGACAACTCTCCAGAATAGTTTACTGCTTCACTGACTACTGTACTTACTACTGGGGATCATCCAAAAGCACTGATTCCAACAGGAGGTGAGTGTGGCATTGCTGTTCCTGGGGGAGAAATATACGGGGGAGTAATACAGGTGGAGCACACTGCTACCTCATTACAGTAGGGCAGGGGTAGGCAACCTTGGCTCTTTTGTGACTGTGGACTTCAACTCCCAGAATTCCTGAGTCATAAAAGAGCCAAGGTTCCTACCCCTGCAGTAGGGGGAATGGTGCATTTCCTCTCTACTAGTTGGGGGTTCCTTCTCCAGTCTCAGATAGCAGGTCATCTTCAGTCATTACTGTCATGGTAGGGAGCTGTTTGCTTATATCCCACCTTATTTTTATAAGTAATTCAGGATGGCAAAGACAATGCATATTCCTTCTTTCTCTCAACAACCCTGTGAGGTGAGTTGGGCTAAGAGACAGTGACTGGCCTAAGACTACCCAGCTGGCTTTCATGCCTAAGGCAGGACTAGAACTCAGGGTCTCCTGGTCTTTTAGCCTAGCACCTTAACCACTACACCAGACTGGCACTCTATAAAATCAGTGTCCTTAAGATCAGCTCCAGATGCTTTTTCATCTATCAGGTAACACTGCATTTATTCCACTTCTAACTGCTGCTCCATAGGCACTTGATAACCAATACATGAGAGCAGTTGCTTGATTCACAATCGAAAAGAATTCACAATGAGATATTGAAAGAAATAATGCTGGGAAGAAGGCTCTTATACTTGAAAAGTGAGCCAGATATCACAGTGACATGACAGGAGTTCAAGCCCTCTGTTCTAAGAGGAAAAAATGAGATAAACCAAGGAATGGCATAGTTTTCTGCCTGTCTCTGAGATGGTCCCCCGATCCTAACTAGCATCAACCTCTCCTCTTCCAGGGATGGAGCAGGAAAGGGAGAAGCTTCAATGATTATTTTGTTTGGGTTTGTGACTTTTCCACTAAATGAGGCTCTGGCATGAAAAAGAGCTACCCAGTGACTGGGAATGAAGCCCAATCCCTCTGAGCACCAAATGACTCACTAGCGTGAGGGGTCACATTGCAAAATGGGTGGGTGGGGAGTAAATAAATAAAATGCTATTGATGTTCTTAAAGAGAACAGATAGAAATAGAAGACATGTACAAAAGCAAAAGTTCTAAGTACTCTTCAAACATTTCAACCCAAACTACATTAAACTTAAATACCACAACTTAATAATAAACATAGTTATACAAGAAAAGGAGGAAAAGGGGGAAATAATAAAAGTATGACAATTGTTTTGTTTTTTTTTATATATGTTTTCATACATTACAAAATTATTGGTACTAATTATATCTTACAACAAACTAATGAAATCGTATTTTAGACAAATCTAGGTTACAAATGAATTAAAGTCTCCTGGACCAGATGGGTGCACTGCAGGCTGCTAAAGGAATGCATGGATGTCATCTCAGAGCCACTGACTGAAATCACTAAGAGATCCTGGAGCACAGAGGAAGTGCCAGAAGACAGGAGAAAAGTCAACTTTGTTCCAATATTAAATAAGAAAAGAAAAAAAGTGGACTTAGGAAACTACAGGCCAGTCAGCTTGACACTTATGTCTGGGGAAATCCCAGAAAAGGTAATCAAGAAATAGCTTTACAAGCACTTAGAATGAATAAACTAACTGCCAAAAGCCAACAAGGATCTGTTAAAAGCAGGTTGCACTGGACAAATCTAATTGTTTTCCTTGACAATATGACTATTTATTTATTTATTTATTTATTTAATTGCATTTATATCCCGCCCTTCTCCTTTCGGACTCAGGGCGGCTAACAATCAATTAAAATACAAAAAATACAAAACCCCTGTTAAAATTAATTAAAACGAAATATTTAACTGTGATCTAATTAAAAGTAATTAAAACCCCTTTAAAATCCCTTAGGCCAGTCCCTTAGCAGATAAGGGAATACTGCATATATAGCAAAATTAGACTTCAGTAAGGCATTTGATAAAGTAGGACATAACTAGATAACCTGGGAGCCATTAGGGTTTCATAGATATTTCTTTAATTAAACAGAGAAACAGAATGGGAGAAAAATCAGTGGAAGTGACATCTGACTTCCTGCTGGCTTCCCCATTGACTTTCCTTGTAGGAAGGTTGCAAGGAACATTGGAAATGATCACATGACTGAAGCTGACTGCAGTAATATGATGCAGCAGCAGTGAATCAACCATTACTTTGCAAATTTCAATCCCACAGAAGTCATGAATACATTTGGATACAGTTAACCCATTTGAGGTACATTGATTAAAAAATTGTTGCCCTATGATGTAACATTTACCCAATTGAAAATTACAGTCAAAAGACACAAGAGTTTTAGTAATATATAACTTGTTTTTGAAATCAGAACACTGATACTCTGAAATTTTGTGATGCCCTGTGGATTTTGGGGTCCTAAAGTGTACCTCGTTCAGTTTATGCCTAAACCTGGCACTGCTAACAATACCTTTATTATAAGGTTGCAATAACAGAATTTTGAACTCTGAAAGTACATCTCTCCCCCCCCCAACTTTACTAAGGAGTTCCTTTTGAGACATTTGTCACACCCTCATTGCTTCTGCAGGCTAAGCTACCCTGTTGCCTAGTCTACTGTTCTTCCTCCTCTTCCTCCTTCTATCTCTGAAGGATATTTATAGAACCATAGACTATTCTTACAGACTATTGCAAACATAGACTGAAAAAACCCAATTCAATGCTGTGGTATTGAGGACTCTTCAATGGGTTCAAGTAAGATGACCTATAATCCTGCCCCCCCCCCCAAATTAGGGAACACAATACAGGTAGTCCTTGGCTTACACTACTTTGTTTAGTGACCATCAAAGTTACAACAGCACTGAAAAAAGTGCATGATCATTTTTCACACTTATGACCATTGGGGCCTCTCCATGGTCATGTGATCAAAATTCCAATGCTTGGCAACTGACTCATAATTGTGATGAGTGCAGGGTCCTGGCCACCTTTTGTGACCTCCTGACAAGCAAGGTCAATGGGGAAGCCAGATTCACTTAACAACCATGCTACTAACTTAACAATTGCAGTGATCCACTTAAAACTGTGGCAAGCAAGGTCAGAAAATGGGGTAAAACTCACTTAACCAATGTTGGGCACAATTGTGGGCATAAGTCGAGGACTGCCTGTATGTTGAAAGGCCTCCCAACTGAGGCTCAGTGATGTGGAGTTTCTCTTGTATAAGACAGCAGTTGGGGAGGAGACTCCCTCATTATAAATTGGAAGTGTTCATTTGTGTTTCTACTTCAGACACTAAATTATCTTCGGCTGAGCTTGCAGGCCTACTTGCCCTGCCTTTATAACCAAACTTTGCCTGAGCTAAGTCCACTGACCTGGGGCTAACCCACTTATCCTCTACAGTTCATAGGTAGACAGGCAAGGCAAAGGAATTTTTCAGATGTAACTACCAGAAACGTTGATAACACTTTTACACCATGGCATTGATAGATGCTAAGTATATGATAAAATAAGATGACAGAAGGGAGAAATACTTTCCCTACATATAAGTTTTTATTCATATACAAGTAGTCCCTGACTTACAACAGTTCCTTTAATGACCATTCAAAGTTGCAATGTAGTGAAAAAAGTGACTTATGACCATTTTTCACAGTTACGACCTTTCCAGCATCCCCATGGTCAGATGTTTGGTAACTGGTTCATATTTGTGACGGTTGCTGTGTCCCAGAGTCATGTGATCTCCTTTTGCGACCTTCTGATAAGCCAGGTCAATGGAGAAGCAGGATCCACTTAACAACCATGTTACTAACTTAACAACTGCAGTGATTCACTTAACAACTGAGGCAAGAAAGGTCGTAAAATGGGGCAAAATTCACTTAACAAATCTCACTTAACAACAGAAATTTGGGGCTCATTTGTGGTTGTATGTTGAGGACTATTTGTACATCTGCACAGTGGAACGTAAGCAGCAGGAGTGGGCTTAAACATTAAATCCCAGACATCTTCACTTAAGGGAGATTGCAATTCTGGGGAGCTGCTGTCAAAGTAGAACAGAGGTGGCAGTGGATGTAATTATTTTTCTAGTCCTCTTTGATCAATGACATGGTTTCTTCTCATTTTTTGATGGGAAATGCATGAAACTTGTAGCAATCTTTCTAATAGCCTTAGAAACCAAATAAAATCCACCCAGCCCCCAAGTGTTGAGATGGCCTCTAATTATCAAAAGTTTGTCCACTTGCAGTAAAGAGAATACATCAGATAATTTTGTGATTTGCAGTAAGACAACTTCTAGTGTCAAGTGCCTCCAGACCCTGTTATATGTATGAATCCCACTGAATTCTTAAAAGTTGTTCCAAACATGGCAAGAAGATATTCCTAAAATAAATCAGAACATTAACAGGTACCCAATCTCTCCAAACTTTGCCCACAATTAGATCCATATTGACATTACTGCACAAGACCAGTAAGAAGATCAAGAACAACTAGGTTATCCACTCCTTGACTGTTAAATAGATTTAAGAGACCAATTTTGAACTTCGCCAAGTTCTAAATAAAAGCCATTTGCTCACTTCTGATTTACAGAATCTTCCAATATTACCCAACCGTTGTTGTTTTGATATGCAGGTGTTAAAGACAGGATTTATGTCACATTAATGATGACTAAGTGACACTAGGAGACATTTGAAATCACATATGAGGAAATGGATTGTATGATCTCCCACCCTTACGTTACCCACAGTCAGCCAAAGATTCCCTGGCTACTGCTGGCTCAGCAGGAAGAAACGCCATTGCATAAAGGAGAGGCCAGGGCCCAGTCCAAGACTTTAGGGGTTTTCATTTACTCCATTATCCCAAGCCAAGGTCAACAGTTCTGCAGCTGCTGGGGCTGCTGACAAGCCTGATTCTGATGACTAAGTAATTTTCTAAAAATTCACTTTTGCTACACTCCCAAAACACAAGGAGTCTTTCAGTGTAAATATTAATTGAAGCAAGAGGACTAGGCTATAGCAGGTGAAATGCATAGTCTGTGCAACTAAGATGCCCGCACAGTTTCATTGCAAATGTTGGAGCTGTTTTACTCTGCTCCTCCCCTTCCTGACTTTAATATAATATGGCGGAGGTAGAGGTCAGCACCTCTACCTCAACCATAATCACTATTCAGCCAGAGGCAATTGGTATTTGTCATCTATATATTGATAACTCATCCCATGCTGAGCAACATTAAGCCAAACCCAGAAGTCATGTAACAGAGGGGGATCCAAGTTCCGTAGCACCCTATAAGTGAATAACCACCAGTTAACCTTTTCCCACCCATCACCAATTGGAAACAACACAACATCCACACACTCCCAACACTTGCAGCTGGTCCAACAGGATACCATGATTAATAAGACCAAATGCCAATGATAAAGTAAACAAGACAGAAAGGCCACATTTCCCCCTATCCTAATCTCACCAGTAATTATCAAACAGCAATCAATGCAGTTTCAATTGGATAACAAAGCCCGAATGCAAACTCAGATAAGTCCCCAGATAATCTGGACTCTCCAGAACTCTACAGACATGGAATAGCTTTGTCATCTTTTTCTAATTTCTTTGCCTGTGTAAGTAGTTGTTTGTAGTTAGCTTGTGTCAACTTGTAATTAGTTACTGGCAGTTTGATTCAACATCTTGTATCAATCTGAAAGGATATGAAAGGAAAAAGGAAAGAAAATAGGTCAAAGGGAGGGGGTTCTTTACGCTGTTTAAAAATTATACCAAAAACAAAGGTTCATATTTAACATGGCTGTTCTGGCAAAGTGAGGTTTCTTGGCATAAATCTGGTTGCTTGGATTGACTTTTCTGTGGATTATTGTAACTGAAGTGCTCCAACTGTAGAGTGTCCTAGATCAGAATTTCTCAACCTCAGCTACTTTAAGATATGTGGCTTTCACCTCCCACAATTCCTCAGGCACTGTGGAGGAAGGGGCTAAAATCTGAGGTCGAGTTTCATTTGTAGCTGATTTATCCATGCAAATCAAGCAGTGTGGAAAAGTCTCTAGTTGCCCAGGTGTCTTTCTGAATAAGCCAGTTTAAAGCTGCATTAGATAACACCAAGTTGGGATGGCAGGCAAACCTGCATGTTTTTTCCCCTTGAATGTTCTTAAAAGAAAGCTAAAGAAGCCAGTTTCCATATAAACTGTCATCCTTCTACCAGGTCTTGACCTTTTGTGTTTTAAACAGCTCTTTTTTATTTGCCAGAAACACAATAAAAACAGTATTCCCAAACTGATCTCTCTAAAAGTATTCCTTCCCTCAAGACTAATGCTGTTTATCAGCAGTATATTTCATTTTCATACAGAGACTGGCAAAACGATAGTACAGATGTCCAATTTTCCACTGAGACATTGCCAATCCCACGGAACTGAGTTTGATGTCTAGGTCAAGACTAATCTTGGTCTCATGCCAAGGGTTCCGGAAACCTAAGTCCATTGGCCAGCATTCTGCTAGATTTTCATGAAGAGGCCCAACCTGACAGACTTCCAGCAAAAAGATAGACGGTCACCAAAGAAGTACCAGCCCAACCGGAAAATCTCATAATGTTCTGGAAAAGTCTCCAGAACAAGCAAGAGAGAGGAGACACCTCCACCCAATAGCCTCATTTGTATGCAGCTGCTGATGGTAACCAACAAACACCAACCAGTCTGGAAAACAAAAATTGTTCCAGACCGTTGAGCTCAATCTTAACATGTTCCAAAAACAGATGCCCAAATCTCCTTCTGACCAGTCCTAATTATTCTCTCTGGAGTTTTAGATGCACCTTCCTCAGCATGATAACCACTTAGGACGTTAGCGCTGTGAAACTCAAAATTTCCAGCCAGTATGGGGGACATGTTAGATGGGGTTTCTGGGAAGTGGAAAGCAGCAGGTTGAGTGTATGAGTGAATTTGTTCAGAATGAGATGCATTAATGGATTCAGCAAACTGTTTTAGTATGTTCCAGTTTGCAAGTTTAGTGATGAAGCAAAAAAAATGTATTGTACTAAATACCTTATATAAATAGATGTGTTCCAAATTAAATAAAAAAGCAAAGATACAAAATATTTTTGAATGAATTCAGCCATTAGACTGAATTTTAGTTTCATGTTTCAAGCAGAGAAATGACTGAGGCAAAGCAGAAGGAAAAGGCATTCAGAATGCTTTAAACCTTTATAGATTATTATAATGAGTTCTTGGTCGGTTAGTATCTTCATGTAATTTTTTTAACTATGAAAGAGTTCTGCTGTTGCTATCCTCTGGAGTGTTTTGGATGGTCCTCCATTCAAGTACTAGCCAAGTTTGACACTGAGGAGCTTCCAAGCTTGAAGCGGGCCAGGGGCTGCTATCATTCATTCCTCTCACTTATGTGAGACACTGAAACTTCTCAGCATTACAGCTCCCTCTGCCGATAAAAGCGAAACACTACAGCTTTCAAAAAACAAAAAAGCTAGTGGAAAGTGGGCTCGTGAGCTTTGGGGGTGGGAGGTTTTAAGAGGCAAAGTCTTTATCTACAAACTATATAAAAAAGATAACAAAAAAAACCCCAATCTAGTTTATGACGACTGGTATTCAAATGAGTAATCAGGTTCAAATGGTGAGAGTGGTGAGGATGGCTGAAAAGATCATTGGCAGTTCCCTCCCTTCCATCCAGGACATAGCACATAAGCATTGCTTGAGCAGGGTCCGCAAGATTGTCTGGGACACTACACATCCTCTTCACGACCTGCTTTCCTTGTTAGCTTCTGGGAGGAGGGGGCTTCGTGGTATCCAAAGCAGAACATCCAGATTCAGTCACAGTTTTGTTCCATACAGTATTAACCTTGTGAACTCTCAAGCTTCCTCCTTTTGTTATGTATTCAAGATGGACAGCGATTAATATTTATATGTTACTTATACGTAAGGGTGTAGGTCTATACATATGTTGTATATAGTATGTTTAAATGTGTGTTATGTATGTGTACACTTTGAGAGCAAGCAACTAAATTTCATTTTTAATGTGTGCGGTTGTGCCCACAGTAAAAAATGACAATAAAGCTTATCTAATCCAGGGCTTTTCAACCAGTGGTACGGGTACCACCTGTGGTACATTGGCACCTGGCAGGTGGTATGCGACATCCTAGAAAAGTGGTAACGGGGGAGGGGAATGAGCTGAACCGGTGGCAGCACCGCACAAGCCTGAGCGAAAGATGGCTGGAGCTGCAGGGCTGTCAGGGCTCAGTGGAAGCGCCAGGATCAACGCCAGAATCTAGCCGGAAAGCAGCACCGATCCTGGCACTTCTGCTGAGCCCGGAAGAAGCGCCAATCAGCTGGAATGTTGCAGCATCTCCAGGGTTTTGTGATTTACATTCAGATGCTTGGCAACTGATTCATATTTATGACGGTCAGTGTCCCAGGGTCATGTGAAGTGACCAAAACCTGCTGCAATCACCCAGCAGACGGGGGGAATAAAAACCAAACACCCCCACCCCACCCCCACTGCCAATCCTCAACAGAAATGCTCACAACAATGAAAACCTCGGATAGGAGGTAGAGTACTGCCGGGCGGGCAGACAGGTGTCTTGCTCGGCTGTGGCTTGGGGGGCACTTTTTTCAGTGCCATTGTAACTTCGAACAGTCACTAAGCGAACTGTTGTAAGTCAAGGACTACCTGTACTTTATCACTTTTTTCCTTTTTTTTTTGGTCATCAAGTTTTTGACACCTTGCTAGGTGACTGGTAGTACTCGGATATTGCCATATCCTAAAAGTGGTACAATGGGTGAAAAAGTTGAAAAGCCCTGATCTAATTTAATCAAATCTCTATAAGGTCAAGGCATTTAATTCATCCCAGCCTCATGCATTTTGGGACACTGTGGGTTCCACCACAACTGGGCCACTCTTAAAAGTTCAGATGAAGTCTATTTTTGTGCAGATTTGTGACTTTCAAGAAGCAATCCCAGCAGAGAATTGTTCTTTTCTTTCTTCTGTGAGACAACCCTTGGAAGACCTGAGTAGCTGCAGCTACATTAAATAAGTTTTCACTCTCATGTTGCAACATTTCTGATCTGACAAAAGACCAAACTCTTATCTCAGCCAAGCCACCTGAGTGTCCAAATCTTTAAACTGATTATGCAGATCTCAGCTATAGATTCTGAATGAAATGTATTTCTTTAAAGGTTTTCCTTGTCCAGTAGTCGTGTCTGACTATAGGGGCGGTGCTCATCTTCATTTCTTAGCCAAGGAAGCCAGGGTTGTCTGAAGACATTTCCGCAGTCATGTGGCCAGCATGACTATGCACCGAGGGGCATGGAACGCTGTTATCTTCCCACCAAGTGGTACCTATTTATCTACTTGCATTTGCATGCTTTCGTGGGCAGGAGCTGGGGCAAGTAACTGGAGCTCATCCCGTTACATGGCACATGGCGTCTTGAACCCGGGGTGTCAGCTTTCCAGCTGACAAGCTCAGTGTCTTTAACCACTGAGCCATCACACCCCTTTTTATTTCTTTACTTCCAGCCAAATATAAATGCAAATAAATCAAAATCAATCATTCACAATCTAATATAAACAAACTTACTATCACATTGCATGCAAGTATTTACCCAAATTAGTTCACAAAACAAGCGGAAAATGTTTAGTTGTAAATTAAAAGAATCAGAATAAGATTCCCCAGAGACAAATCTATGCTTAATCTAAATAAATATTTAACTGATGTCTACTGCTAGCTACTTTTCTGAGAACAGGTATGTAGGACTACTGCAGGAAGCAAAACAAATGTGCTTTATAGGCGTGAGATTGTTAGCTGGATGGATGCAACAAAAAGCTACCCGACACTTCCTTTGATCAAAATGAATTCATTAAATTTAACCAGTTAAATTGTATGTTTTTTGCTTATACAACATAACAAGTCACATGACAGCAGCTGCAACTTAAGAAATAATCAACAGATTTTTTTTAAAAAAATATATACTCAAGGTTTGCCATGGGATTTTAGTCCAATTGCAAAAATTCAAAACTTTAACCTTAAATCTAAATTTTAAGATTATTTATTTTTTAAATTTAACTTATTCCTTGAGATTACTAATTAGGGTGTTTTTCTAACTTCATTGATGATAAGGGGAAAAAATACAGAGTTGAGACCTGGGAAAGAATGATTATCTAAAGTCCAATGACTATTACTATAATTTTGGGTTTATTCTAATTTTTCATAACTGTTATTTTATGCATCAAAGTCACCAAGCATCAATAATGATTGTAACTGAATAAAATACTGAATAAAAGATACCTAAATGTAGTCTCATTTATCCCAATTCACTATCTTAAAATTACCTCCTCTAATACCTCTGTGAAAGGTTAGTACCAAACAGACCTTACAATGATCAAGCCTCTGTCTTATGACTTAAAAGATGGGGAAAGAGGAAAACAGAGAATGTAGCAGACATTTTAAAAAACTATTTAATGGGAATAGTACTAATATTATAATAGCACAAATTTCTGCCAATGCATGCAGAGAAACATTGCAGATCATAACTTGTCCATGTGCCTCACAAATGTAAGAGGAATTCAAATTATGTAAGATAAAAAAACATAGACAGTGATAGGTTTAAATAGTTTATGTGTCAGTTAGAACAAGATTCAGGTGAAGACAAAAGACAGCTATGCACAGATGATTGAATCCTTCAGAAGAACAAAATCACTGAACTTGGGAAACTGTCTGGATGACTTTCAGTCAGAAAATAACAGCAGTCTCAGCAATGAACATTTATGTAAAGATAGCAACAGCTCAACAATTTAGTTGCAAGATATAATCCAAAACCAGCAACATAATACATTAAAAACAAAAAAATGCACATGTGCTCTAATTGGTTAAAGGTGTTCTATTATTCAGAAGAATCTTTTGAGTCATCTCTTTAAAATTCTTTGTTGCAGAAAGTTGATATTTCCTGAAATTTAAAGTTATCTTTAATAGAAATGATTTATACTGAATGTTTAGAAATTATTTGGGGTCATTTCCCTCACTTTGTTGATCCTCTCACTTTCCCGAAGTCAATGAGAACAAGGAAGGAAGCCCTTGTTCCAAAGCAAAGAGAAAGGAAAGGGTCCCAGACTGCACTGAAATCCTGAGCATGCTAGTCTCCAGAATCATAGTAGTCATTTTACAAGCATGTCACAGTGTCCATACAATGAATACAGTAAAAGATTATCACTCTTAGAAGGCCCAAATGGTTAGAAGCCACTTTTTAAATATACTGAACTTCCTGGAGGGAGATAGAAGCTATAAACTAGGTCTCATTTTCCAAAAATAGTATTAAACAGTCAGACCATTTGAGACAATACCACAAATTGGGGCATAATGATATGTTAGGAACTATAGCCAACTATTTAGCTTGGCTTCTACTTATATATAAACATTTTTAATCTATCTAGGCTAATACTAATCCAGTGAGATTATACTATTTGCAACTCTTTAAAAATGAATGATTTTATGAGAGAATGAGAACAGCATATTGAGCCAAATTTTGTGTAAAGTCTCAGAAGGAAATGAACTACAGTATATTTGCAATGGGAGTTTGCCAAGCTATTACTGAAAATGTAATATTCAGCAATTTCAAATTGCTGAAGATCAGTGACATTCTGTGAAATCAATGACTAGATACATGTTTTTGTTTCTTTGTGAAAAAAATTAATACTCTTTGTTCTGAATAATTTGTAGTATGACAAAGTTGCCGATAAAAGTATTATATTTAGTGTATGCAGTATTACCCTTCTAATAAATTAGCTTATCTTCTGGGGATTGTTTTTTACTATAAACCCATTGACTAGTGTGTATCTTTCTTTAACTAGATGCTGAAACCTGATCTGCAGACCCAATACATCTTTGAAGTAAAGTCCAAGGTCCAATGTTGCATAACTAGATTTCTATTAGCACTATTTTCTCTTCCTACATGCTCAGAAACTCTGCTTCAGAGAGTTGGAGAAACCATCGTAGCAGATTTCAGGAAGGTATGGAACCCTACAAAAGCATACAGATCCAAATTTCAGTGGGGTTTTTTTATTTATTTATTTTGGGGGTTTCCTAGTGAGCATTTGTAAACTTCTAATGTGACAAAATTTCAATGCTGAAATTTGAACTACTTTGAAGGCATTTTCTAGGATTATTTAAGAACTTAAAAATTTTTGCATCAGGGACAGCAACGGGAATTTGAGCCTTTGGAGAAATCAAGGCCAGCCTTTAACTTTTTCTGCATGTTCAGTGATAACACGGCAGAAAACAAGTGAATACAGTAAAAGATGGTGACTTAGCAAACCTATTTTTCCCCCTCCAACATCCTGTCAGAAACTCTCTAGTTTAGAGATTATAGACTCTAGAGATTGTAGCTACTACCCTAACCCTAAACCATATTTTTTTTTATACTGAGGCAATTGTTCAGATAAAGAAATTCACCTTATATCTTTCCCTATTAGGTTAAGCAAACAGTTTTCGTTATCTAGGGATCCTGACTTCATATGCAATACTTACACATTTCAGAAGATGCCCCGGTAACACCATTAGACAGAAAACTGACAAAATCCCCAAGCAAGAAAAATGTGGGTAATGCCAAAGCAAGGTGCAATATTGAGAAAGCAGCTTACCACCTTTTGTTGGTTTTGTTTTGTTGGTTTTTTAGTTTTCATTTTGTATGGGAGAAAAAGGTTGATGTTCACTGCAAAGAGATATTATATGTTGCTGGTCAGAAGAGAACCAAAGAAGTAGACCTTTTGAATGCCTTCTTGAATGGAGAATCAACAGTGGAAGCTTTCCTGGCTCCTCTACTATACCCATGCAAACTCTGGGCAGGCAAAAAAAAAAAGCCCACATAAAGCTCTGCATCAGGATTACAAGGAACCCAAACATAACAAAAGCAGCCCAAAAGTGCATACTTCTTTCTTTGAAAGATGGCACTGGGTTTTGCAGGGTGCTACAAATGCAAGGAAAGGCTGACTGCTAGGTGAAAGATGCTTTTAGATTCTAGCCAAGTATAAGCATGGAAAGAAAGCTGTTCTGAATTCAGATTTCTAAGGGATGAGAGGTATCAAATTGTAATTGGTGCAAACAGGTACCCAAACAACTAAATAAACTAAAAAAAAAATCAAACTCCAAACACTGTGAGATAAAAATATTTCTCAGCTCAATGATGCATATTGAAAAGATAATGGCAAAACTTCCCAGTTCTGCTCCCCAGGAAAATTTAAGGCAGAAACTGATTTTCTGGCTCAAAGCCTCTTGAGTGTAGCCTTCTCCTCAACCTATCCTGGAAATATAGTCACCCCAAAATCCAGCCTCTCTAGGAAGTAAGACACCCTAGTAGCTCTGGAGTCACAACGGATGGTTTCAGAACTTTAACAGGAATGATCTGTCCAGGAAAATGAACAGATACTTGCTGCTCACAATAAAACAATTTCATTTGCTTATTTTTGGCATCCAGAGCAAAAGGCTAAGATGTCAAAATTCATCTTCATCTTCCACAAGGAGGGTGCTAGATTTACATGAAGTCATCAGAGTCATTGCCATCCTGTAAAAGGAAAGACAAACAAAAATTATTCAGAAGGGATATTTTTATGACTTTAATATTTTAGGCTGCTCGGCATGACAGATTTAATAACAGAACCCCTTTCTCTCTTTTTCTTTCAGTTAACTGTTGTAACTTCCTCAGAGAAAGAAATATTGAGGTCATACTCTTCCATTCCTGTGACCTCAAAGTAGAGGTTTGCAAACATTTTCATCTCACAGTACACATCACATACGTGGGACTTCTGGATCACAAAAGTCCCATAACATCACAGGTTGCTGAGACACAGGAGAAGAAATGGAGGCAGTCCACCCTGGTTTCTGCCCCTGAGGCAGGGTTCTAGCTGATGAGGTGCACCTGCAGACCTTTTGCAGCACACAAGATGCTACAGCAATGTGGTTGAAAATCACTGCCACAGAGAATGGCTGTAGACTAGTTTCCTGAGGTAAGATGTTACTGATTCCCCTGCAACCTTCACTGACAACTTTCAACAAGAAAAGACAATGGGGAAATTGGTAGTTGGTCGTGTGATTCCGGACACCATGACTACACAGGATTTGCCTAACAATTGCAACTGGGACTGCTGGAACTATTGTGGTAAGTTGGTGCAGTCACATGACACCACACCTTGACCGCATCATTTAACAACAGTTTTTCTGGTCCCAATTACCATTAGTAAGTGAAGGCTACATGAATGACACAGGTCACCCATTAAGTTCCACAGAAGGAATTATTTGAAATGGGGAAATCATTCAAAAAAGAATTTTAAGACTCTTTTTAAAGAATTTTTAAAAAGGCCTATCTTGAAATGACCTTATATAAAAATCTATAGTGCAATCACTTTGGCAATGCTAATTATATTTTAGAAAGTATTTTGTAAAGAAGCAGAAATAGCCCCCATAATGTCAATTTATTGGGAGGCATTCTTCTGTATGGAAAGGCTGTAATATCTGAAACATTTTAGTGTAGACAAGAAGACACCTAACATGACAAAGCTGCATAAAATAATGAATGATGTGGAAAAGTGGGTAGAAAAAAGTTTCTTTCCTTTATTTATAATAAGGGAATTTGAGCATTGTCCAAAAAAGCTAATTAAAGAAAATTCAGGACAGATAAAAGATAATACATTTTTTTATCAAGTACATTAGTAAACTGGCGTTTGTTTATAAAAGGCAGATTGATACTTTAGAAAATTATATGGAGGGTAATGCTATCAATTACCATTAGACATAATGGCTATGCATGACTTATATAGGACTTAACTATGGGAAGAGAATGATGGACTGCATTTACCAAGATAGAAAATGAAGATCTCAAGACTACAGATTTTCCTAATAAAGTAGCCTAGTATCAGGGGAAATTAGGACTCAATTTGGTAAACAAGAAGCATTTCATTCTCTGTTACTCTACTGTACATGTTACTTACTAAGTCGTAACATGAAAGGTGGACTCAAAGAAGACTATCATAATATCTATAGTCTCATCAGAAAAGTATCAGAAAACACACCTGGTTAGAAGTCATATTTTCTGCTTTCATTAAGGAAGAGTAATTTCTGTAAAAAGAAAGCAAATACATTTAAATTTTTTAAGGTTAAATAATTAATGTAAATGGGAATTTTGCCACTGAGGTTACAACTCAGCATGAGTGACAATAAAAGGGAAAAAGTGAGTTTATAAATTAGAAGCTAAACATCTAAGTGTAGAAAAAAATTGTGACAATTAGAATTAGAATTGTGACAATTAAAATTGTGACTAGATTTCAAATTCCAGTTTCCATAGATCCAAAAGTGGCTTGGTTTGAATGATAAACGTAAGATTTCTACAATGGGGAGTAAGATGCTGGCATGCTTGTTTGGAACTTTACTTGTAATATGACCAATTAGAAACTGATACTGGCAGTGTCTTTTGATTGAACCACATACAAGTATCAGCTCTTGCTGAATTTATCTTCAAAATCTCTGGAACAAAACAACCTAAGAAGATTCCTGTAAACTCTAAAGCAGGGGTCCCCAATCCCCGATCCATGGACCAGTAACGGTCCGTGGCATGCCAGCAACTAGTTCCCACAAACAAGCAAAGCCCCATCCGTGAGATGTAGGCAGCACATAAAACCACACACCATCTGGTCTGCGGAAAAAACCTCTCTCCATGGAACCAGTCCCTGGTGCCCAAAAGATTGGGGACCTCTGCTCTAAAGGCACATAGCTGCAACACAGAAAAACAAACTATAGATAATCCTTGCTTAATGACCACAACTGGCACCAGAATATTAGTTATTGAGTGAAGAAGTTGGTAAGCAAAATCCCCACATAACTGCTTTGCTCAACAACCACAACCCCAACACTCCTGGTTACACACATTAAGTGATCTTCTGGGTCATTAAGGAGACAGAATGAAAGAGCTGCCTGCCAAAAGATTTCAGCTACACACAGAGCTGAAACTCTCCCAGCTGATACACCTTTCTCTCTTAAACATTCTGCAGTCTGCCAAAGGATTTCAGCTCCCCTCTGGTGTGGAGGGGAAGTCATTTGTGGGGCTGCAGGAATAGAGCTGAAATCTTCAGGATTTCTCTTAGGCTTTCAACATTCTGTTATTATACGGTACAAAAATAAAAAAGAGTTAGAATCATTTGTGTGATAAGTGTTTCCTAACCAGTCCTGGCCTATCTTAAAGGACAGACAATTTCTGAGAGAGGATACATTTTGAGACTACTCTTCTGAAATAGCAGAATGTAGTCTAACCAGCAAGAAGATATCAAATTGGAGTAGTGCCATTCTATATATTGTATAGTTGCAAAAACTAGCTGCCCTGGTTGCCTACAAGGAACACCAAGAAGAAAAAGGGAGGAAGGAGCAAAGAAGAACATTTTGATTAGTGAACTATATGGCTAGAACAGGTTGCAATCCATTCCACCTTGGGAAATTAATTACTTACATTTGTAACAATACTGTGTATGAGCATTCTGTTGATTCTGTACAGCACAAACTGTTAACCTGCAGCAGCATTAGGATGAAGCTGAAATATTGGCATTACACCACCATTATTAGAAAGTTCTATAAAGTTATTTGGAAAGTCAGGGGCACAGGAGAAAAATCAAGAGTTGGGCTGGCATCCAAGCAAGTTGTTCAAAAAGCCAAACCACCTCCCTTCAAAATTTAAAACAAAACTCTTCCATGACCTGTTGAACATCCAAACTTATGGATACTATCTGCGCTTATCAGTTCAATCAGACCTTCCATAGCTGCCCATTCTAGGGATAGCAAGAAAGGAACCCATCTCCTCACTCACCTAAGCTCTTCCATTTCCTTTTTCTTTTTCATTTCGTCTTTCTCCTTTCGTTTCATCTCTTGGATCTGGGCCTTTTTCTCATTTCTCTCCTCCCTATCACGGGCTTCTTTCTCTGCAGCCAGGTCTGGGAATCGTTCCTCTTTGGTCTTTTCCAGTCGGTTCAAAATCTCATTTATCTTCTTCTCCACTGTCAATATCTTTACCTTGGAACAGGAAAGAACTGTAATTCTTATAAAAAATGTAGTTGAATTAACTTTGAGTAACACTCAGGTTTCTGTTCCCTGAGGCAACACTGATGTAGAAACACCTCAAATGGTCATGTACTTGGAGAGCCAATACTTTTACAGGTACTAAGAAAGTGGACATTTAAGAGATATTATTTTGATCTGATCCTGGTGTAAACAGGATTACTACAGAAATTATTACAGAAAGGCCACATCTGTCACCATGTTTTTTTACTATATATTGACTGTTACAAGCACATAAGTCACCAAAGTAAAGCAGTCATTAAAAATTTTTTTGACTTGATGATTTAAATAATTACTTCCAATTGTGCAATTTTGTAATTCTTAAGTCTATTGACTAAAATTGTATTTGGCACCATAGATATAGGATTGATGTCAATGTCACTGAAATGTTTTCTATCCATACTGCAGAATAAAGGGGAAAAAATCATGAGAATTTGAAATTGGGATAAGGAAACATGGATTGGGTTTTTAATGCTTCCAGAAACCACTGTCAGAAACCCTCTGAAATCAGCGTCCATAAGACTTGCTTCTGCCTTTCAAAGTAGAACTTTGGAACATTGGAGAGCAATCACTAATTTAAGAAATCCAATTAAGGAAAGAGAAAATTCTGAAACATATGAGTTTCCTTGATTGCACTATTAGTTACCAAAGCACTGACAGGTAGGAAACTGACAGGCATCATTCCCTCCAAATTCTCCTACATACTCAAACCCCATAAAGTCAATACAGAAAGAAACATTCTGAAGGCTGTTCTATTGTGAGGCCTTAAAACCCATGCTCATACCGACCAAATATTCTGATTGTCCTGGGTTCACTTCTAAATGTTACTGACAGATGTTCTTTTAGAACAGCGGGACACTATCCTGAGGTTCACCTAGTTCACCAAATAAAAACATTAAAGCAGTAACCTTCTGCTTTCATTTGGTTAAAAATACATTTTGAAAAATGCAGGGGCCTCCCCTCTTTGATTCACAGCCCTCTGATGTCACTGGAAAGGACTTGTTTTTCCAGGCTCAGGATATTAGATCACTTGCTGAAAATAATGTAGGAAGTCTTCAAAGTCACATATGCCAAATAGACAGCATGTATATTCCCATTTGGAAAAAAGGATACTTGCTGTCCTTAGCCCCATTGACCTCTTCACTCGGGGTCTAAGTGACCCTGGATTCAAGTCACATATATAGTTCCTGTGGATAGATGATGGACTAAGGCAGGGGTGTCAAACTGCTGGCCCGCGGGCCGGATGCATCATAACGAAACCACGCCCACCCTATTGCCGGCAATGGCAAAAAAAGTCACAATACGTCATGACACGTCACGTGACGTTGCGAGTTTGACATCCCTGGACTAAGGCTTCATAAACTTTGTAACTTCTTCTACAATTGCTGATAATTCAAGAATAGATAAGAAGAAGCCTGAGAATTTGTGTGGTTTCAGCCAAATTTCACATAATCATCTTCTTCTTCTTGTGCCATATCAGTTATCGGACGTTGGCGATCATGTTGACGATCCTGTTTTTATCAGCAGCCGCACGAAAAAGTGCTGCTGAGTTTTGTCCAAACCAGTCCCTTAGATTTTGAAGCCACAATGTTCTTCTTCTGCCTGGACCTCGTTTGCCTTCAGTCTTTCCCTGGAGGATTAAGTGGAGTATGCCGTATTTTTCTGGGTGTCGCATCACATGTCCGAAATATTCTAATTTTCGTTTTTTCACATATTCATGCATGTGCCAAATACTTTAACTCCATATTTATTCTCAAGAAAATAATAAAAATTATATTTTTTGTATAATGTCTGTAATGGCTGGTTCTTAATGGAATTTTTTCAGAATCTTCTGCCTTTTTAAAAATTCACTGGTAAAACCAAGTCCTTCAGCAATGCTCTTAGTTTTCCTAAAACTAGTTAGTTAAGAATAATTCAGCGACTGGATTTCTTCCAAGAGAAATAGATATGTAGAAATAAAAGCTTCAAAAGGTGATAGATCACTTACATTTTTAAGATTTTTTTTAAAAAGTTTGGAAATCTCAATTGAAAGAGAAACAGCAAACATAAAGGCAGGACTCTTCCTAGTTGAAGAGCACTTGCTTCCCCCCCCCCTAATTATTATATGGCATTCATTTTACTATGGTTGCTGGAGATGTTTCCTCTAAATTTCTTTCATTCTTTTATTTTCCATTCTCTCCCAAAAATGTATTTCTAAGTCTTTAAAGGCAAAGAAAATTTTTGAACACAGTGAAAATACCAATTTAAATCAAATTATTTCACTGGTCCGTAAGTCATCCTGGGGGAGTAGCACAGAAGCCTTTCCCAGACCTAATTCTATAGTTTTTCTTTTAATCTAGGAAGACAGAAGCTGATGGAAGGCCTTATATGTGCAAATCATGTTTTCCCACCAAAATACATCCCCTCTCCCAGTATGCAAAGATGATCCTAACAATTCATTAAAAGCACTGTTCCCAGCAATTTTGGACAACCCTCTAAAATTATAGGGATAATGAACAACAAATATAGCTACTATCCAAAGATGATTGGGATGGAGCTTCATTGATTTATTCTTGTTGGTGCTCTTCACATGACTGTCTATACTGTCCTCCCCAAGAACATTTGTATGATATGCTTCATCCTTTCATTTTTTACCAAGATCAATTCTTTCTACTTTTACCTTTTGCAACTGGAAGAGCCAAATTTAGTGAACTGTGGTATTTATCTGCACAATTTATTCTAAACACAGGAATTGCAGATGGGATAGCACTAGAATATTAGAAGTCAAGACAATCATCTTGCAATCAAATTACTAGAAATAAAGGGAAATCATGTATAACGAGTTGCTACAAAAGGTATCATAGCTTAATCATTGGCAATGTTTCTCACACAATGTCATTTATTGGGAGTTTAGCTGAAACATCATATCAGGAAACCGAATAATTAACAGCAGGGCAATGCTGTTGATCCTTCTGCATTGCAACTTGTAAAGCAGTGTTTCTCAACCTTGACAATTTTAAGGCATGTGGACTTCAACTCCCAGAATTCCACAGCCAGCATTGCTGGCTGTGGAATTCTGGGAATTGAAGTCCACATGCCTTAAAATTGTCAAGGTTGAGAAACACTGTTGTAAAGGTTCCAATCAGTATCAGATCTCCATTGCAGCCTCAGGCTTTTCATGGACTTTAACTTTAGTGGTGAGAGAAGAAGCCAAAGATACTTCTGCTTTCCCACATACTCTTTCTGCATTTTACAGAAGATTAGCAAAATCTGCCATTAGCTTCTTGGTCTGATGAAGGAAAGTAGCTTGAAACCTTTGGAGAGGTCAGGGAGGAAGAAGATACTTACGTCCTTTTGTTTATGAAATCCAATCTGGCCCACATCCATGTCTGCTGTTTTCTTTAGGTTGGCCCATGGGGTGTATACTACATTAACATTATTCATTTTGCAGCCTAAAAAGAGAGAGTACTTATATAGAAAAAAGAGTAATTATGCCCATTTCTGGGCATCTTTCTCAATGCCTTAATTAGGATCAGAAACATTTACATAGTAAGACTACAATATCTACAGCTAAGCTATTTTCCAAGAAACTTGAAATACCTTTTATGTTTCCAATTATGTAAAAGAGGCAGAAAGAGTGGAAGATCTCATCAGCTCCCACAATACTGCCCAATCATGCTACATCACATCTGCTAAAAATTGAGGCTCAGAGCAATTGACTAGCTCCAGTTATTCCCAGAAAGGTACTAGTTAGAGACTCTCAATCTTTCATCTGTCTAATTCCTGCAGGAACAGGGAAGCAACGCCAAGAATTAAAGAGATGTTCCAAGATTTTTGGGATGAAATTTTTAAAGACAACAACTGAACAAACCATCTGCTTCCCATGACAATAGTCAAGGCACGAAAGGAGTATCTAAATATAAGTCATAATTCAACAGTTATAATCCTCCACATGTAGCCCTACACATTTTGCTATTATTTTCTAGCTTTGAAGCATGGAGTTTATCTATCCAAAACTGACACAAATTGTAAAGAACTCTGGATAATGCAACATTTATTGTTCCACACATATCTATTTTTTGAGAACATACTTAGACTTTGAGTAGCATACTAAAGGCTGCATTCCAAAAATGACTGTAGGACAAAGACTAGGTTTAATTTAAATTATTGAAAATATTTCTTCTATCCCAGTGGTTCTTAACCTTTTCTTCACCACAGACCCTCTTTAAATACCTTTTGTGGCCACGGACCACCAAGAGTTAACTCAAGAGTTAAAGCACTAGACCGTACCAAATATTGTGACATCGCGGCCCCCCAGGGGTCTGCGGACCATAGGTTGAGAAACACTGTTGTATCCTATAAAAATCACTATACAATTTGATAGCAATTTTGGAGCCATCTGGGAGGCTGCATGCAAGTTTTTTGGGGATTTTAGACTGTTTTACTCTGACAGGAATTGGATTAACAAGGCTCCATATTCTTTACCACTTTATAATTTTAGTTTTATCCATATTTCCTTCCAAAAGCTCAAAAATAAATTTGTACTTAGCTCTCAAAGTCCTAAATTATGATTCAGCACATGAAATTTTTGAATGACGATTTGAAACTGGGACTCTGAAATTTCAGTACTGTATTTGATCCCCTAATATTATATTGGGGCTTTCAGAACACTTACTCTGTAACCCATTTTGTATCTGCCTAGAGTGCTCTCTCCAAATATTGAGATGTGATCCAATGAATGCAGATACAGCAGGATAAAAATTTAAAACTTATGAGATAATACTGAAGCTTCCTTTTAATCTTACGCACGTGGTGCCCTAGTATTTCCTCAAAAAAAGTTTGCAGAATCTAAGGCACAGAACTGAAAGGAGTTTTCAAGGCTAAAAAACATCTCTAAGAGATGCTCGGTGGCCTATGGTAAAAGAGATCATATAAGCATTGAGCTCAATTTGAGTACAAGCCTCAACTTTCAACTGCTCATATCTCCTAGAGGGCAAGCAGGCAAACCCAGCAGCTGTAAAGTTCTAGGTCTGGAATTTTGAGCAAACCAAAAACATAGAAGCATTCCACAAACCAAGACTTCTGGCTTAGGTGGAAGAGAGGGAACATAAAATAACACTCCTGGAACTAACCAGCCAACTGAAAAAATAAGGCTCCCGTGCAGCTGGTGCATAATAATCATTCCATTATTACATCTTATTTTTAAAATTATATTGGATAGCTAGTCATTAGGCGATTAATTGAAATTATGGAATTTGGATCTCCAAAAAGGATCCTTGAGTCTGACTATATTCATGGTATTTTGACTTTACTCTCACTAAAGGAAGAAAGCCAACCCCACTAATTTGGATCGGCAGAAAAGAAAGGGGGGAGCTTCTGGAATGTAGCTTGGGGTTTCTGAACTGTGTCCCCAGTAGAGCTAGCTGTCTTATGTATTAAATTATGGCAACTGAAGAACTGTGGACTTAACAACCCAATACATCTGCAGATCATACGGTTGGAGAATTAGAGGGAAAAGCTGAGTAGTTTTCTGTGATCTTAATGCTGGTTAAAAAGGAGGGAAAGATCTTCCTTTACTAAAGTTCCCTGAGGTATCAGGTAACAGTATCTTAATTATCTAGTGTTCCCCCATGGCTGAAATAGGACAAGGAAACATAATCAAAAATTCCTTTGAAGGCCACAATACAATAATTTTCGGAAATTCTGAGACAATGCTGGCCAAGACCACAGACAATAAGAAATTTGAAACATACAGTATTTTACTTGGGGAATTATGTTCTCTTCTCCCTCGCCCCCAGCAATGCCCACAAAACATTAGAAGTTAAGTTGGGAAAAGATGGACTTCATATTGGCAAAAATCCCATAAATACATGCAAAGAGTCATTGAAAAGAAAGAAAGAAAGAAAGGAAGGGAGGGAGGGAGGGAGGGAGGGAGGGAGGAAAGAAAGAAAGAAAGAAAGAAAGAAAGAAAGAAAGAAAGAAAGAAAGAAAGAAAGAAAGAAAGAAAGAAAGAAAGAAAGAAAGAAAGAAAGAAAATCTCTATGAGCACCTGATGAGATCTGAAGTAGGAGAAGAAGATGGCTTACAGAGGCAACTACTTAAATATTAACCCAAATATTGAACCATCTCTAATAGTGGCTTCCTCTGTTCAACACACTGGTACATCAGATGGACAGATGCTAGATCAAAGCAATCTGTTGGGATAGGGCACATCTGGAATTTAAAGAACATGCAGTGGGCACACTTAAGGCTGCTGCAGATGTTCACAGAAAAGACATGACTGATCACAAAACATAAATTTATCACAATACAAACTAGTCTCCTATGATATTCTTTACCATCTCAGGAGGAACTCTGAGGAGCCAACAACGTTCTTATATGTAATGCAGTATGATGGTTGAATTTTACCTTGCAGCATTCCATTTTTTAAAAAATATATTCTTTTAATAAAAAATAAATAGGATAAGGAACTTGGTGAGCACTAAGGAAAATATATGGAAGCTACTTGTATCCACATTACAACATTGCCTATTTCTATGCTACACTATACCGTCTTCCATTACAATTTGACATCTACTTGGCTGAAACTAATTATCATTGATCCTTGTGCCTTTGCTAGGACAACCTTTTTCATATTTTGAAATTTCCAAATGATTCATATTGTTCTAGGCTCTGAAGCTTTGGTATTTGTTAATCCCAAATTCAAAAGCCTTCCTCCTTGACTCTCCACTCAAAATCCTTGTAATTTATTTTGGCTCACTTTCTCATATAGGCAAAACTTTACCTTGAATGCTGTTGGCCTTCACAAGCTGTGCGCAATCTATCAAAACCTCCTTAGGAATATCATCCACTGTTTGCCCCTAAAATAAATCAAGGTGGATATGAGCATTCTAGGTGTGGGAATGCAGAGAACGTGCTGTGAAAAGTTTCACAGTCCCTTGCGCTGAATTTATGGATACATAAGGCTGTTATAGCAAAAATGCCAAATGCTTAAAAGGAGTAATAGTATTATATAAGTTTTCCTGGGCTAGATCTCATTTCATGCAAATTATAAACTGGACTGGAAATTTAAAATACTGCCTTATTAAAAATGTCTTGTTCTATATAATGGTTTAAGACTATTTGCTGCTATTGTAATGAACAAATTTACTATAGCATTGTTGTTGTTTTAAAAAAGTATACCTTGATCTTTCTTGCACACAATTAAATCAGTTTATGAAAGATTTCACATGTCATATCAAGCCGTTCATTTTAAAATCTTGTTTTGCAGACAAAGATACAACTCTGGGTTCACTAACTGCCATAAGCTATACAAGCATATAATTGTTAAGCTGACATGATACAAATAAAAACCATGAAAATCATATAGCTCACTATAACATCTTGGTTAGATGTTTTGAGAATAAAATTGATTATATTTTCCATGATTGAAATCCTAGAGTTTTGGCAATCCAAACTGTATTAGACCAGAGCACTATTTGATTAGATTCCTTTGGATGACTTTGTTTTTAAGGCATAAGGATGTAAACAAGTATATATTTTTCAGGTCCTACTCCTCGTAGCTTATTATGCCTAATATGAAAATTATGCTCAGCTGAATTCAAGAAGAATTTTAGTCTGATAACTTTTTGATTTCCAAAACAGAGATCAGAATTCTAGGCATGGTCCACACCTGAAAAATATCAAACCATTGTTGCAAATGTTCAATCAGGCCATTCTTGAACACTGAAATGTTCTTAGGAAACTGCAAAGTTCTGCCACCAGAAAAGGGAAATTTTGTACAGAGCTATTGGTGTATTACTCTGCATAATTTTGTGTATTGTTGCTATATAGCTATGAAAGCACAATCCCACAACTATTCATGGATGCATGTAACTGAGCAAAAAAGCAAAGCTGGACAGTTACCTTATATAGCCGGAGGTAGACATGTGCTGAGGAGAGCTTGTCCACATGAAACCTAGACAAAGTGCAAAAGTTTGATAGGAATTGCAATTCAGTATCTTCCCCATAGACACAACACTTCTAGATATTATCATGTGGTGTCTGTGACTTAATAGTATGGAGAAGAATTATGTCTTAACATGTTAATCTCTGACTGAAGATTAAGAATCCAAAGAAAAGGAAACCAGAGGGTTAAAAGAGCAAAATCTTTGGTGAAAAATACTGACATAAGATCAAGTACTCCCTCCAGTGATTCAGATTAAAACAGCACTAGATATCTGGCAAACAAAATCCTGTGCTTAACTTGTCGTGGCCATTTCTCCATCAATAAATAAGGCAAATTCATAAATCATCTCAAATAGATGCTCAGATTTTTAGTATCTTCCAGAGATTAGAACTTAATAAATCTGAGTATTGTGCCCTGTTGTTCAACTATCTATTCTTTAATTGATTTCTTGGGCACTAGTATCCAGGTGAGACAAAATATTTATAAATAAGTATTTGGGGAAGAAAAAAGTAGAAATTACACCTAACACACACATATTCCAGCACTTTAGTTCTAATCACAATCTTGCAAGCCTCTCCAAAAGACATTAAAAAAACATGAAAGGAACACTTCTTTATTACTTCATGGTTGCCTTTGGCAACCAGTATTTGGAAGTTTACTACCTCTTGTAGCTGAAGCTGGAAGGGTTATTCCGCTCTAACAAGATTTAAATAAAAAGTAATACCTCGACTTCCATAACTTTAATTTAGATATATATGAATAAATGAAATAAGAAAATAATTCTTAAAATGATGTCTTATTATCTGCATTTACTTCTCCACATAATCACCACAATTTGCTACACACTTGGACAAAGAACAAATTTATTAAAGCCATCACAGAATTCCATACTTTCCCCTCTTCTAGCTTTGTCCCTTTGAAACAATAATTAATTAAAATTCAGAAGCACAAGAAGGAACTCTTTCTGTAACACATCAAATGGCTTCACTCTTGAAAAAGCGATTGCAAAGATGGATCTCACTATCTTACTCTATCTACCATACAGTCCAGATTTGGTGCCATTTGGTTCTCTCTTCTCCCAATATTGAATTTATTTATTTGTCTCTGTGTGGATGGGTGATGCCTGACTCCAAAACAAATACTATGTTGAGCATCCATTTGACTCAAGTGGTAGAAAGGATCGGTTGAAGAGACATTACGTGGAGGGCTTTGTGATAGCTTTATGAAGCTTGGCCATCATTGAAGAAATATGAAGTAAATGTGATTACATGGAGAAGTAAATAGAGGTAACAAAAAGGGTTACCTCTATTTCAAGGGTTATTTTCCCATTTCTTAAAATATTACTATTTAAACTAATGTTATGGAGGTGGAGAATTTAATTCTCATCCAACACTTATATAGTAACACAAAAGCATCAAGCTGACAAATCTCCCCTTTAGGATTCTCATAAGTTCACAAGCTATTTTCCACAGCAATTGAAAAACACATGCTTTAAGAGTTAAGCCCAAAAGATCTACAGCAGTTTCCCATCATTGTCAACTTCCAGATGTGTGGTCTCCAACTCCCAGCATTCTTTAGCCAGCACAGTTGATGTTGAAAATTCTGGGAGTTCACATCCACACATCTGTTTTTGTCAAGATTAGGGAATTCTACTCTTCAGGAAATGAATACATATGCAGAAGTGCCAAAGCCTTAGTATGTATTTATCATTTTTATCATGCTTTTCAACTTGAAGGGCCATAAAGCATCGATTTTACCTACTAAAACTAAAGTCAAATCCTGAAATTGTTTCACTAGAAACAGATGTCTGGAATCAGTAACAGGATAGATGATGGTTGATAAGTTGAAATTCATTCCAAATAAGTCATATTATTAACTAGCAATGTTAGTGATTGAATGCTGTTGTATTAAATAATAATTGGCTTTAAATAGCACATCTCATTTCCAGCCTACATAGTTTGCTGTCTTATAAATCTGTATGAAGAGGCAAAATACAAATATTTTATATATGGAAGTAGAATCGCAAGTAGCAGTCATGAGATGTCTCATTTAATGACCACGATTCACCTAATGAATGAACTTGAAATGAGATTATAAACTATCATGGTCAGAAGATTTTCCGCTTTTGAATGTGGTGCTTAACAATAGAGTTGGCAGTCCCAATTGTAGTTGCTAAGTAAGGACTACCTGTATTAAGAAGAAACCCAGATTAATTCTCCCAAGTCCTTGGGATATAAGAGAGTGTGAAGGAAAAATGCAATAAGAGTTTGAGTGGCTTGTATGAAGCTTGGCAGCTTTTTGTGAAACTTTTAATAAATCTGTGTACTGTTTGAATATTTTATAATTCTCTCTATGGAAGAAATTATATTTATATACATTATAATATAATTATATTTTATGTAAAATATATAACCATAATTACATAATTATAATAATTAATTATACAAACACAAAACTTAATAAGCCATGGGTTGCTTTGCTATGATTGTTTTGGATAAGCCACACTTTCTGTTAGATCATACTGCTACAACAATTTGGTTCAGACAACACAGTAAAAAAACAAAGAAATTGCATTACAATTAAGCATGGTTGCGTTAATTTTGTCTGCATATGAGATGATATAAAATCTCATCAATTTTGATGCTGAGTTAAAATTATAATTTGCCAGTATTCTTGTGGTTCTTGCAGTCAAGCCTTTAAGAAGACATAAAACCAACAGGAAAAACATTTTGACAGAATGCATAACTTGTTTGGGAAGACTACAAAATTGCAACTGGGAGGTTGGAAACTTATTACTGGAAACTGGGGGGGGAAACCTCCAAAAGCATAAAAAGACAACAGGAAATGAACTCTTTTAAAAAAAAAAAAAACCCCAGCATTTTTATAGAGAGAACTAGAAAATTCACAAATGCTATGCTAGACCACTTACATTTGAGAGGTAGGGAGAGAATCTCACTTTTTTGGGTATGGCATAATATTAGAAATGGGATCTCTTCTCATATCTTAAGTCTGAGTCCAGAAAGGATGCTAATAAGTAATTATTAGGAAGGAGAAAGATTTGTTTCATACGAAAAAGGATTTCATTATACAAAAGGAGACCCTTTTGAGTACTTACCAAATATCTTCTGGCCAACCATATTTTATTAGATCTTCATCTAAAAGAAAATGCAAACAAAGACTGATCAGAGCTCTAATAGCGTTTACATAAATTGTTTTTCCTTTTCTTTTCAAACCGAAGATTTGAGACTGAAACAAAATATTAATCAGAAAGGTGGCAAAGAATATATTATGTCTGATTCTAAGATAACATATTTTAAATTTTTTAGGGAACAAACAAGTGATTTGCAACCTTCAGGTTATTTTTATGTAGTTTCAGGTTAATTTTAAACAACATTTATGTAAGAAATCAGATTAGATCTCTGATAATAACAACCTCTAGGCAAGCTGGGTGACATAAGTTTAATATATAAATATAAGTATAGGTAAGTATAAATAACAGCTATCTGGCAGTTTCCTGTAAATTACTACTTAAAAGAGAGAAATGTTACACAGTGTCAGAGAGAAAAAAGTATCCCTACTTTAAGTTGTGGCTTCACCCAGTGCATACTTCAATCTTACTCACCATGTAGCTTTCAACTCATGAGGAAAAGTAGTTCTTGACAAAAGCATTTTTGTACACCAGGGTTACAGAAGCCCAAGTTAGTGTAGCACTCAAATATTAATTTGTATATCAGCATTTTCTTTGTTACAAATTCCAATTTCAAAATAAAAATTTTAGATGAATAGGAGTACAATTTATTTTACATAGCAGGTGTTTGATCTCTGCACAAGGCACACAGTGCAATTTCACTTTTCAAAATGAACTTTACAAAATCCATTTATAAAAGCAATCTTGAAAATATTGGTGGGTGAGGAAGATGCATAAGGTATGTGGAAGTTGAATCTCTACTGAATTTATTTCTTGTCCCAATTTATCAATTACATTATCTTTTTTACTTGATTGTCCACAAAAGTGACACAATCTAATTTAGACTGTACCCTATACTCACAGTTACTACATTTGCCCTGGAAGAAAAGAAATGTTCCATCTGTTTAAAGATAAAAGGTTGAGAATTGTGAGGGGTGGGGTCGGGGGAGTGTGTCACTGAATTATGCAAAATGTACTGATATTATTAAATTCCTTTTTTAATTATTAAATTTGTTTGCTGCCCATCTCACTGCAAGGCAACTGTATCAATATTGTATATATCAACTGTATATCAAGTACCATATCAAGAACCTTGATTAACACAATATAAATCAGGAAATGTAATTACATAACATTGTGTTAAGTTTATTCCATATTATGAAGAATCTATTCTATTCAAGCACCTCTATCACAAAATTGCACATAATTTCTATGGACAAATAAACCATTTTTCACATGGTACCAACCCATGTATATAATAATCTAAGAATGGTTTCCAGTTTGAGTTGAAACTTGTGCCTGATTTACTTTTAAGGTACAAAGATATTCCAGATGCCAAAGCATATTCTCACAACTTTTTAAATTTATTAGTTGAGAAAATTTAGATGGCCGCCCAACTCACTCACCATAACTCTGGATGGCTTACAGAAATAAAACTGCAATACAAAAGGCAATAAAGTCCCCTGCCAACAATAATTTTTGAAAATGATTTATCCACTCTAGCAAAATTGGACTAACGTATCAACAACAAAACATCTTATACCAATTTACTCCAAATAAATGTTCAGAGTAAATTTTATGTTCTTCCTTTGAAGTTCCTACTATTAAATTGTTATTACTACATTAAAATTTTGTATCCATTTAATCATGCAGTCTTTGACATTTCCAGATTCTAAGTTATATTTCACCAGTAATCTATAAATAAGGTTCAACAAATATTGAGTTACGTGTTATAAGGTTTTCCAACTTCCCGATACTGTATTCCCCTTATTTCTGCAATTCTTTTAATATGTTTCTACATACTTGAAGATAATAAAACCATTATCTTCTGCAAGGCTCTTCTGCACTCTTGCCAAAAACACTACTACAGGGACTTGTCCAGGCAGTTGCCAGGAGTTAATGCTGACTCAAAGGAACCAAGTAAATAAATAATCTTACTGATTCAAACCATTTAGACCAGGGGTAGGCAACTGGCTAGCTCAAGAATTCTGGGAGTTGAAGTCCACAAGTCATAAAAGAGCCAAGGTTGACTACCCCTGATCTAGACCAAGAGGGCCATGTAGATGTCACTAGGAAGTAAAACGTAAGCACAGGGGTATTTTCTCTCCCAGCACAGCTCTCATAATGGAGGCAATAAATTGTCATCGAAACTGTCAGACTTGTATTTTAATCGTCTAATAATTTGTTTAATCACTCTTTAAAACCATCTACATTGGCAACTATATGTTGGTAACAAATGTCATAGCTTAAAAAAAAACAACCTTCCTGTACAACATACTCTTGTAATTTACTGTAATCAGTCATCAGAAACGACAGTTTGTTGACTTACAACTTACAACTTACAACAGTTCATTTAGTGACTATTCAAAGTTACAATAGCACTGAAAAAAGTGACTTATGACCATTTTTCAGACTTACGATCATTGCAGTATCCCCATGACCATGTGATCAAAATTCAGACGCTTGGCAAACTGACTCACGTTTATGACATTTGCAGGATCATGTGATCACCTTTTAGGGCCTTCTCACAAGTAAAGTCAATGGGAAAGCCAGATTCACTTAACAATTGTGGCAAGAAAGGGCGTAATATGGGGCAAAATTCACTTAACAACTGTCTCACTTAGCAACAGAAATTTTGGGCTCAATTGTGGTTGTAAGTGGTCTGCTTATATTTTTATCCAACATTTTATCAATATTGATTTGGGAACTAATTTCCTAAAACTAATAATCATCCTGCCATTCTAAAAAATGTGACTACTGTATCTAAAAGAAAGGGTGAGTGAATTCCCAAGCAATTGGAAGCTAAAAAGAGCTGTTACAGAAGATGCATAAATTATCAATAGATCACACTTTTTTCATGCAAATCAAAAGAATGTTTTACTTACTTTCATACTTGTCTTTTCCCATATAAATTGTATAAACAGAAGGAATAACTGAAGGACAGAAAAGAAAAAAATAACCCATGTTTTACATCAAACTATGCACAGATATGCAAGGTTTCCACAAAAGATTTATCTATACTAAAACTATTAAACATATTCATATCCCAATGTCAGAATCATTATAAGCTTTCCTCAGCTGAGGGATAACTAATTTTGGTCTAAAAACATAAGTTGCCCCAGTATTATTTTCAGATAGGCTCTGAAATATATTTTATTATACATATAAGGAGAAAAGGAAAATTCTAAAAAATGTGGAAAAATGTGGTTAAAGAGAGCAAGGAATGATTAAGATTACAAGAGGTAAAGATAACTTTCAGAAATGGGTGAAAAGTGCTAAACAATGAATCAATGGTATTAAAAATGAAAGTGATTGCATTATGTTTGAAGAAACTGAAGTGAGGAAATGCTGGAATAATATTTTAGAAATTATAGTATTATGCCAAATAGAATTCCATAAAAGTTAGTGTTTAGGAAAAAGCTGACAGAAAAGAATATATGCTCTGAGAATGCTGGATATGGTAAGGCTGCAGATATAAACAGTACAGTTGAAGAAATGATAAAATTTGGATGTGGTTTGCTTATGAAATGGTTGTGTATAACATATGTATGAAAACCTCACCTGTGAAGAAATCCATTAATGTTCCCCTTTTTAAAGAGAAAGATTAATAATACAAAAGGGGAATTAGCTTGCGAGTCTTAGAAAGTGTTTGGCAGAATTCTGATTGAAAGCATACTAGACATGACAATGAGCAAAATTTTTGCATTACAACAATTCTCTGAAAAATATATGAAGGTGATAAGATTTATTGTACCTTTTCTTATATAGAGAAAACTCTATATGTATAATGAAAACAGACTTGAATTATGGAATGTTTTGTGCAAATATGGTGCTGAAAATGCATTGTTGAATGGATGTTTATGCTGAAAGCAGAACATAACTGACAATAAAAGGAATGCTTAGAAAATGGCTTAACGTTAAGGATATAAAACAACAATCCGTTTGCTTATTTAATGTACTTCTGAATAATTTTATAAGAAGTTTTTGTGATGACATTGGAGATACAGTATATAGGTTAGGGATGTGAATATGCATATATTTGCATGCAGAGGTTGTTGTATTATTGGCTGAGAATCCACAAGATTTCCAGCAAATGTTGTACAGGTTGTATGGTGCAACTAAAAACATGGACCTGAAAATTAACAGTCATCAAATATAGCTGCATTTGTTAAGGAAAGTGAAGTGAATAATTGCAATTTATTCACATTTTTCTACTCCTTTTCTCCGCTTTACAGAACACTGCTTACCCAATGTAGAATAGTATGATATGTAGAAATGTATACTACCAGAATGGAGAAAAAAATGTACCAAAAACAATACTGTAAGAGTCGTGGGAGGCAAGACAAAAGCTTAGGACAGTATTTTGTTCTCACAAACAGACCATGAGACAACAGTACCCACCAATTCTACCTCCTCTTAGTCAAAATCCAAAGCAATCATTTCAACAAGTGTGCCAAATGGTGGGAAGATATGGATTGGATTCACACACTATGCTAAATTATGGTTTGAATCTAGCTAAACTGTTTGTGATTTTTATTGTACAATTTTTCATTTTTTTCTGAAAACGTGTCAAATTGAGACGTTGTAATAAAAAAAATATGTCCTTTTTTCATAAATGGTGGCAATCAGTGCACCAGCAAGCACTTGGTTGTATTCCTTCACAACAAGATCACTTTTCATGAACCCACCACAGAAATCTGAGCGAAGATGCTTCTCGTTTCATCTTCCAGTTGCCTTCTGTAAAATCTCCTAAACTCTCTGGGGTGGGGAGTTACCTTCATCTTGTTTATCAACTATAGCACGGCCAGCCCACCCTAAGAGAACATCATGCAGAGATAACGAGGCCACTGGATAGGTTGGACTGATGACTACAAACCCATCATCCGCCAACCGAAACAGAAGTGGCTGGTGATAACAAGAGTTGTAATCTGTCACATCAACCGGGGAAAAGCGGTTTCAGATATAAGCATCCACTTTTATCTGACAAGAGTTGTGAGCGTGGCCAGGCCACTCTTACCGTTGGACGTGAAATAAAAAACCATGGCAACACAACACGAGAGCTCCTTCTCACCCGCTTCGGAAATTTAAGCCAGAAAGCTTCGCAAACGGCCAGCGCCTTCCGGTTCTAGCGAGGCGGCTCTCAGGAAATGACGTAAGTCAATAGTTCCCATAGAGATAATAATTGTTAGAAGCAGAACTTTCCGAAAATCCAACGTAGAGGTTAATTTTCCAACGGTGGGTTTCACCCCTATAAGCCTAAAGATAGGTACAGGGACCCTCATCCATGTTCCCTCGTTGTCTGCTTCCTTAAACGAAACAAAAATCAAACTCTCTGTTGTGTAGTTTTATATAAATCTTATATAAATCTTTTCCTTTACGAGAAAAAAAAATGTTTTTTTACTTTGAAGGGGGCATAGAGAAACGGGTGACCTCAGGCTCAAGCACCACTGAATGGGGCTGGATACGTATTTGCCTACGTGACAATTTTCTACCTGCGATAACCTGCAAATGTGCATTCATTTTAAATATTGCAGTATTCGTCTATGCCAGTAGGGTAGAATTTTCTGCTTCTGAGAAGGCAGACATTAGGAAAGTTTCTTAGGAACGGATCCAGGCTATGGGTCTGTATCTATCTTCAAAAAGTTACTGTGTTCTAAGAGTGAAAATGTAAAGCAACATGTTTGATCAGCTTAAGGATTTAATGAATGGTATATCACTAGTTTTTTAGTCATGTTTATTTTAATCTCCATATCTTTTGGGGGGGGTATTCATAAATAATCACCATTTCTCTATTTTTCTTTCTGTTGGTGCTGGTTGTTTTGTATTTCACTATTAAAAAAAAACAAAACCTCCCATTATCTCCAATAAATGTGGCCATGCTGGTTCTATAAAGCTGGAAAAAGTTGATCTACATATCTAATACAATATTTTATTTATTTTCCACCTTTATTATTTTTAAAATCATTCAGGGCAGCAAACATACCTAATACTACTACTTCCTATTTTCTGGAAAGCCAACTTTCATGCCTAAAATGGGACTAGGACTCATGTTTTCCAGGTTTGTGATCTAGTGTCTTAACCACTAGACCAAACTAATTCTGTTGTCTTCTGTTTCTGTATTTCATGTCCCCTTGCTTTAATTCAAGTAATAAGAATTGAACAGGGGAAAGTCCTTGTAAATCAAAACGCTTGCAGCTGTCTTATGAAACTTTATAGGTCTAATACAAGTATCATTTGAAAATGATTTTTAAAAAGTATTTGCTAGACCTAAGTAATTGATACACATTTCATTCTTAGCTTTGAATTCTTGCCTGAGTTGGGTTCATGTTTATGTTGAGATGCTTGTGCCTTAGAATTTTATACCAAAAAAGTGAGGTCAAAATAATGAATAAATTAAACAAACAAATGACTATAAGCACCACTGGTGTATATACCTAACATCTTCACTGTTTATAAGTTGAGTGGACTGAATGTGGTTAATTTTGATGTTGTCTGCTGATCAGAGAAAAGGCTTCAGCCAAGCAAAATGGACTGTAAAAGACATTTGTGATGCAAGCATGACCTCAGATGGGAAGCCCTAAGAACCTGTAGCCTAGAGGCTGACAGAGCAGCTGCTGATATACCAGCTGGGCCCCAGCACCATGCTGACAGTCCTGCAGAATGTCATCTCAGACTGCTGCCACCTGCTGTTTCTGCTAGCCGCCATTTTATTTGTGCCTGCTACTATCTGGGCCTTCAAAAAGGTGAAAAAAATACAGGTAAGATCAAAATTCTTCATGGAAAGTTGCTTAAATTGCTGGTCTTGGCTGTGGTCATGAAGAAGGATAGAGGCTGTTAACTAAATACTAAATACAACAAGCTATTGTCATATACTTTGTTTACTTCAATTCACAAAGTTCCATTTATCTTTTTAAGCTATAAGCAAGCTTTTAAGGGAGAAGGTGGCTCTTAAACTTCAGCTATAACTTCATTATCTATCTGACAGAAAGCAAAGGCTTATTTTATGAGACATGTAACTATTTTATGGATATAGTAGAGTATATTTTCACTATGTTTGATGGCTGGATCTGAAACATCTTAACCAACTATTAGAAATATTTTGTGTTGTGTAAAGTTCTGGAATTATTTGGGAAGCAATGGGAAAGAGAGAGTTGCTTCTATTGTTTTTGTGGCAGCTTGTTTAGCTTTTTTTTTTAAAAAAAATGGAAATAATTAGACTACAATAAAAAAGACAAGAAGTGGTATTTGTAAAGAGTGTTCTATTCTCACATTTTTCTTGAGAAAAATATTTCTCTGCTCTGAGAAAAGAAATCACAGGAAAAATTCATTTCATATTCCTTTGTGGAGGAAAGTACACCTTCATCTTTATTTGGATAAGCTCTTTTGTGCCATCCACTCTTTGTTATTGCCTACATCATTATTGATTTGATTGAAATCCTGCTTTTGTTTCATCTGGACTTATGGTCAGAGAATGACAGAATAATAGCTGATTAAACAAATCAATATAATTTCTTTCTTCCTTACATATGAGCACTAAGCAAATCTGAGAAGGCCATTTTTATGGGGTTTTCCTCATTTTTAAAAGTAGTATAGGAGACTGATTTTCCCTGCAGTCACTATAATAGTCTTCCATAATAAAGGATTGTGGAAAAATAGGACTGTTTTTAAATACTACTATATATAATTTCTGTCTGTCAAAATGAGTCATATGTCTCTCAAGAATGGTGTCCAGAAGCCCAGATGTTGCAAAAGTGCCAACTTATAACAAAATAAACCTGGGAAACCTTGGCTAAGAAGCAAGATGAGATCGTACACAAGTCTTTTTGTTTTATGTTATTTAGCTGGAGAGAAGGAGAATAAAAATGGATTGGCTCATAGTATTAATAATTTTGAGGTTTGCAGAAATGAAGATAATTATAGGTCAAGTTTAAATTGTTTGTGAGGGGCTTGGGAAGGAAAACACTGGTGATACAAAATTAATCTTGGGTGGCATATTTCTTTCTTTACCATATAATCATACAGATAGAATGGATCCTGTAGATCAAGGCTTTTCAACCGGTGGTACACATACCACCAGTGGTACTTTGGTACATGGCAGGTGGTACGCGACCCTCCTAGAGAAGTGTAGCGGGGAAGGGAAAGAGCTGAAGCGACCCAAGCCAGAGGGAGAGGCAACTGAAGCTGCAGGACTGTTGGAGCTTGGCAGAAGCCCCAGGAGTGCCAGCAGGGCTCCAGCTGATTGACGCTTCCGGAAGCAGCGCATAGCTGGAGGTGAAGAGAAAAGGAGGAGGGGAGGAGAGGAGAGGATATAAAAGGAGGTAGTTTTGGCGGGAAAGAGGACGGAGAAGCTGTGAAAGAAGAGCTCAGCAGGCAGGGAGGAAAAAGAGACAGGGAAGAAGAAGCTGTTGCTGGAAGAAAAGTTCCCTTGGTTTGTTTTCTCCAGCCAGGAGAATGCAATCAGCGTTGATGAAATGAAAAGTTGGGAGACGAGCATGTTGGAAAGGGTTGGTTTATTTAGTTCTGGGTCAGCTGGCAACTTGATTGTGTTACCATAAGGATTTTTATACTTTTACACCGTTTTGTAATTCAGAGGCTCGGTTTGTATGCTTTGGTTATTGGAATATTTTAGTCTGTTTCACAAAGGCTAGCGATGAGTCCAAAGTGTTGGCTTCCATAGGTTTAATCCCTTTAAACAAATGTAATTAGTTTTACCCCCTTATCTTGAATCTGTCTATGGCTTTTAGCAAGTTTTCTTTGTTGGTAAACAGGCTTAATTTAAGGTTATTGCTTTTCGCAATTGCAGGAGCCTTTCAGGCTCCAGTTGCAACATTGTGACACACCTGAGGCAGCTTAAAGGAAAAAAATAGATTTTAGTGTTTCTTTATTCTGGGAGGCTTTTGTGAGCCTTTCTTGCTTTGTGCTTGATTCCTGTGTCTTTAGGGGTACAGTGAAGGGACTGGGGGGGTGCATTCTTACTACACTATGGAAGGAGAGCTCAGAAGGCAGGGAGGAAGAAGAGGAGAGGGAGAGTGGAAGAAGGGCCAACCAACCAGCTGGCAGTGGTGCATATTAATAAATATGGATAAATTCATCATATATTTCTTAGCACAAAAGGAAAGTGATTCGGCAAAGGAACTGCCACCGAAGAAATTAAAACCAGTACTTTTTTCCTTTTTTATGGTTTGTAACATTTTATTAGATTATGGAATAAAATACAAAAATACAAAAGAAAGTAGTAGGACACAGTGGGGAGGATGAAGGGGAAAAAAGTGAGGGGGGGAAGGGGAAAAGAAAAGGCATTGACTTCTGACTTCCTCTGTTGCAGTAGAATGAAGCATTAACATCGAACCTCAACTTTTTACTTTTCCATAATATTATAAACTAGCCTTTTCTAGAACAACAAATGAATCTAATCAGTAAAACCCCAAATCCCCCCCCTTTTTTTTAATCATCAGGTTTTTGACACCTTGCTAAGCACTGGTGGCATTAAAATATTGTCATGTCCTAAAAGTGGTACAATCTGTGAAAAGGTTGAAAAGCCCTGCTGTAACCCCATCCAGTGTTAGAACATCCCCAACAGACGGTTGTCCAATATTTACTTTAAGAACATCAATGATGAAAAAAATGATTCCTTTAAATAATTGTTTCACTTATTAAAGTTCTCAAAATGGACAAATCATAAGATTCTTTTGATGTTCAATCAAACTGTACCCTCTCTTCAAACTTGCTATTGTTATATGTAATTCTACGCTTTGGGACAGAAAAAAACAATTCTTCATAGATTTTTATAGAACAATTCTTATGTGTGTTTCTTTTCTTCTTCTATAGGCTGATGCCCGCAACAAAAAGCAGAGCAAGTACAGAGTACCATGGATAGGTAAGTGATGCACTTAATTTCACTTTCTCTTTCTTTTTAGCCCTATAGCACTGGGATGCCTTGGCAATCCCAGCCAACATGCCCTTTGCTGTGAATTCTGAGGGTTGACATCTACACATTTACCATGTATTAAGGGTGAGAAACATTGCTGTAGTAATTGGGAGGTTGAGTCTTGGAGCAGTCAACCTTTCTTTTTTATCTCTCCCACTGCAGCATCTTTGGAAAGAATAAGTGTCACAAGCACAGATCCAGAGAGGAAAAAGGGTATAAGCTCAGCCACAGAACAGAAGTAAGTAACCCCACCTACTCTATATGTTTCTTAATAAGCTATTTGTATGTTCCAAAGAATAAGATTATTTCTGCCTAGAAACAGCATCTGTTGTGCAACAATTCTGATAAAGTGGTTTGGAAGGACAGCTCAGACGCTGCTCTTATCTTCATAGTATTTATGATCATCTTCATTTTATGAAAGAGATACAATAAGAGAAGAATTATCCAAGTTAAGTAGGAATCCCTATTCTGATATGACAGATGCAGGGGCATTTTTATACTTTTATGGAGAATTTAGCAAATTGAAAGAAATCAAAAATAAATTCTCACTTCAGGATTTAGGTAATTATTAATAAAGTGTCAAACAGAGAGCAAAAACATATGAGCTTTTCTCTATTTTTCTGGGGCTGTAAAGAAAAAGAACAGGAAGGGAGATTCTTTAACCCTTTCTCGGTTGGGGGACCTGAGGGAAAGGGAGGGGGAAGTACTGGGGAATTGATTTTTTGAATTTACATTCATTGGAGAGAAAGGGATTACATGACAATAAATACCAATAGGTAGACAATGGAGAATATGCATTGAAAAGTATGCACTAGTGTCAACTGTTTGCCCAATATACTTATGACTTCAGCCCTTTCTATCTGTATTTCCCACTATGTATCTACTTACTCTCTTATAATCCCTTCATTTCCAATCTCTCTACAAGGTGGGATGGGGAGGAGAGAGAAAAAAACAGGTCCAGCACATGACAAAGTGTCTAAAGAGATTGCCTATTTAGTGTGCCTGACTCATTTTTTTCTTTTTTTCTCTCTTTAGAGTGGAGAGATTGGATAGGGTGGGGTTATGTACAAGAGGATAAGCAAGCCCACAATGGGGAATATTCAGTACAGCAAAAGGAATAAGTTAATACTGTCTGTTTACCTAGCATGCTTGTAGCTCCCAGCCACAAAGACTCTAGGCAAACAGCTGATACTAGCCTTTGATATGTATTCCCCATTGAGTACCTGCTTACTCTCTTGTAATCCCTTCCTCTCCAATCTCTCCACTCTGGGATGGGGTGGGACAGAAGAGGTCAGACACAGGACAATGCATACTGACTATAATGTTAAACACATGACTGAGACAGAAAAGATCATAAACATGAACCTTAATTGCAAAGTTATTTTTTCTGTGCCATCATTACTTTGAATGGTCACTGCATGAGACGGTGACTAAGGAAGGTCTACCTATAATTAAGAAAAGCATAAGGTAAAAGGTCATAAAAGATAAAAGGATTAGTTAATGGTTTTTCCTTTGAATATGAACAAATGGTATTACCAGATAATGTGGCCTCCTTTGCTTATTTAACTGCCATAGGTACTTGCCAGGCACACCTAATGCAAATGTTTTATTTATGGCTTGGCCAAACATTGAACCAAAATTGTGGTGTAATATAAGTGATCTTAAAAGTGAGACTTCAGAAGATCACAGAGGGAAGGGAGAGACCAAGGTATCAAGAGGAATTATACTTGAGGGATTTTTTTTTCACATTGAAGAAAGATTGCAATACAATTTTTTATTTTTTCAAATATGTAGCCTTCCATATTTTATCAACTCCGGGAAGGGGATAACAATTGCAGAATAACAGGAAAAAATAGCTGTAAAATAATTGTAATGAAGGGGAGCTAAATGAACTTTCTGGAAAAGAAAGGCTATTTATAAAAACAAATAAAAAATAACATATCATGAGGATGCCCCATTGCCATCTTAGCTCTGCCCCCCCCCCGCAAAAAAAACACTGCAAAAGCCAACAAGAAGACATTGGTTATAAGTATGTGATGCATTACTTCCTAATGTGCATAATATGGCTGTCTCCCATTTTTGTCAGGTCCTGCAACAATTTGAGCCTCTATCGTACTCTGTGCGTTTTGGACAAGAAAATTGAGTACCTCACCTGGCAAATGCAACGTATCAGTAAACCGTAAGACTGATAGAACTTCTTTTTTTATATATAAATATTTTATTAGATTTTATAAGGATAAAGGGGAAATGGGGTCAATAGGAGTATAACAAGGGGTGACAAACAACAAGGGTTAGACCAGGGGGAGGGATAGGTACAATAGTGGGGTTATCCCCCACAATAAGTCAACACTTCAGGAAGTAAACCCGTCCGGGTATACATATTCAATCATAATAATTAATATAAAATAACCATACTTAATATAATATCACTAACATATTACTAATTAATCATAATAACTTTAACATATTGGTGTATTACTTATTAGTTATAGTTACTTGTTATTAGAATCACAAATAGAAAAGGGAAGAAGAATTCATAACAATAGACATAGAATTTAAATACAAAATAACAATTATTCCATTAAATTCCATAACCTTTTCTCATTCTATCGTGTTGCTACCCATTGGTAAAATTTATCCCATGTTTTAAAGTAAATTGAGTCTTCTTTTTCTTTCATTTCTAAAGTTAATCTGTCCATTTCAGCACATTCAAGTATTTTTATTATTATAATCTGGTCAGATGGTAGATTTTCATTTTTCCAGAATTGGGCAAATGCAATTCTCGCAGCTGTTAATACATGTGATATTAAGTACGCATTCTCCTTTCCATAATTAGGTCCTAATATTCCTAACAAGCACAGTTCCGGTTTAAATTCTATCTTTATTTTCAACATCTTTTCTAACCACATATGAATCTTATGCCAAAATTTCTTGGCGTTAGGGCATATCCACCAGAGATGGTAGTAAGTGCCTGGTTTTTGTTTACATTTCCAACAAGTATTTGATACATTTTTAAAGATTTTCTCTAATCTAACTGGTGTCATATGCCATCTATAAAACATGTTGTATAAATTTTCCTTATATGCAACTGCTTTAGTGAGTTTAATATTTCTATCCCAAAGTTTTTGCCAATCTTCTAGGTCTATGGAATATCCAAAATTCCTTGTCCACAGGGACTGATAGAACTTCTTGAAAGCGAGGGTCTATGCAAGGGGGGAGGAGCAGGCTGAGCAGATCTCTAGACTTCTTAATCCAGGAACAATGGGGGACACTTTCTAGTAAGCAATGGAGTGCTTTGTAAGTATAAAATTAAGCTAAAGCTTTCTAAGTGCATAAGTAGATGGTGATGGAAAAAGTCAGAACAGCTAGATGCATATCTCTTTTATTCAAGAAATTCAAAGTTCTGGACTGCATAACATCAATCAAAAATCACCTTGCTTGAGAATCTCTTTTCAGCAGATAATGCTGTAGTCTTCTTAGCAGGCATATTCACATTTCTTTTCTTCTTCTGCTTTTGATTCTTATTAACATTTGATACTGTGATTAAAAAAGCAAACACACATTTTTCCAGCCAACCATAAAAAAGGCTTTCAGATATGTTAATTTAATATAAACCTTGATAAAATATGTTAAGATAGCTCTTCCTTCAAAGAATTAATCAAAAATAAAAATCAATCAAAACATCCCCAATAAAAATGTCCTACACATCTACAAACTTTCCTAAAATATGGTTTACAAGGTAAATACAAACAATATGAAAAGCTCAAATTAGAGCTATCCCTATACCAACAAGTTGTACAACAGACTTCCACAATACATCAAATAGAAGCCAGTCCTAATTTACCAATGAACAATGCTGTATTCATTCATGTCAGTGACTGCCTCACTTCTTGGATGGTACTGAGCCACTGTTGATGGTGTGGTATTATTATCCTTCCTCACAATTTTACATATATATATATCTCCCTCAAAGCTTAGGGAAATAGAGCAAGGAAAAAGCGACTATAGCTAGAGAAATCTCATTTTTGTGACCATTGTAACCTATGTCTACAGCAATATTTCTCAACTTTAAGATCAATCAGTATGCTGACTAGGTGAATTGTAGGAATTGAAGTCCCCTTACCTTAAAGTTGCTGAGATTGGGAAATACTGGCCCACAGGTTAGAACATTGAGGCTTGGAGGTAGAAATCAGAGATATTTTGTTTATTAATAGGAGTAATATCACATCCTGAAAGGTATTTTTACCTGTCACTTTGGGCCAATTCATCCTCTTTGTATGTGTAAATTTCTACGTCCTGAGGAATTTTTTATAGTTTTGATTGAGTTGCTGATATTTACCAATTTCCTATGAGAGATGCACTTAAGCCAGTTCAGCCAAATATGGGCAGTAAAGGTTCTGGTTCATTATTTGTGACCTGGGATTTACTAGATCACGCATGGCCAGGTCTAGTGGGTGATGTTGCATGGCAAGGATGACATAGATTATGTCATGAGTGATATGGAAGTCACTTTCTTCCCATATTAGGTATGGGCAGCAAATTTGTAACTGATTTTAGTATCTATCTACAGTATATTGAAGGACCAGGAATGAAGCAAACAATACTTTTAATTGGGGAAGTCCAAAAACTGAAGTACAACAACTGAAAAGATGCTCCTCTGGGTAGCTTTACCCATCTCTCCCTATTTGCCAGTTTTTAAAGCAATACTGTATCACATAGATTTTAGGCAGAGGTTCTGCAGGGAGAGTTTAAAATGTCAAGATGGTGGCCACAACCATGTGATCAAAGCTCCACCCCTTTTCATATACAACTCAAGGCTGCAAGCATGCTTAATGCTCTTTCCTCCTCCTATTTTCCCCACAAGACTCCTATGAGGGGAATTTGGCTGAGAGAGAGTGACTGGCTCAAAGTTACCCATCTATTTTTAATGTGACAGCTAGAGAACCTCTGGCCTGTGAGTTTTGCACATACTTTTAACTGAGATTCCCTGAAGATCACTATTGAACGCCTAGCTTTTGTGGCCTGAGGCAACTGCTTTCATCTACATAAGGCAGGGGCTGATCCTGACAGAGGAAGAGAATAGCATTTGGAGTATGGGTCTTCCCTCTGACTTCCCAATGACCCCTCTTCAACATGCCCTGCCAAAAGTAGGGGATATAGTACATTTTAGCTGGAATAAATACAGGTCTTTTCAATGTGGGAATGATACCTGTCAGCTTCACACCTCTCCATCCCCCAATGCTAGGGCTATTGGAAGCTGAGCTGGTTAATTCACAGCTGGATATGTTCACCGTCTTGAGTTACTTGTAAAAACAAGTCAGGATACAAACATACATAAAATAAAATAAAATAAAACAAAACAAAACTGTAGCAAGGGATGGGATGCTATATAATTAAGTTCCAGGGAAATGGCTGCTCTGACTATTTTTTTGTTTTTCTTTTTCTGCCTCCCATCACATGTTTAGAATATCACGTTCTGCATCCAACACCACTTTGGATTCCATCACCTCTCTGTACAGCTGGGCCCATTCATCAACCAGAGATGTCTGCTATAGCCGGTCTAGAACACCACCCTCCCCCCCAGTCCCCATTACTTCACAAGAAATTCCAGAGTGGCAGGGGCACGTCAGCAGTCCCTACAAGACTGGTTTCCAGAAGTCACGCCAAAGATCTTCTTCTTATCCCCCAATGAACTTCCAACTGCACCAGAAGCCAAAGCAACGGAGAAGAAGTACTCCAACATCTGAATCTCTGACCAAACTGACGCCAAGGGTTCCTTCAACAGTCAGAAGCAGCCCTATCCACATTCAGAGATTTGGAGGCAGGATTTATTTTCTGGACTACAAAGAGCAGGAGCTGCTTGACTGGCACATCCACAAGAAACATTGGCAGAAGGAAGCACCACCATTACTTTGGCAGAAGGAAACACCACAATCACATTGGGAGAAAGAAGCACCACCATTATATTGGGAGAAAGACGCACCACCATTACATTGGCAGAAGGAAGCTCCACCATTACCCTGGCAGAAGGAAGCACCACCATTATATTGGCAGAAGGAAGCACCACCATTATATTGGCAAAAGGAAGCACCACCATTATATTGGCAGAAGGAAACTCCACCATTACCCTGGCAGAAAGAAGCCTCACCATTATATTGGCAGAAGGAAGCCCCACCATTACATTGGCAGAAGGAAGCACCACCATTACATTGGCAATATTGGCAGAAGGAAGCACCACCATTATATTGGCAGAAGGAAGCACCGCCATTACAGTGGCAGAAAGAAGCATCACCATTCTCTCAGATGCCCAGCAGAGACACCAATGTGCAGGTTGGCATCACCCCACAAAATGAGGTGGTACAATGGGTAAGTCAGCAGCTCTCCATTGGTCAAAGGTCACGTGGCCACACACCTCCTTCAACTAGCCCCAAAGCTCATCACACTCCACACAAGCCTCCACCTGTCAGAGTAAAAAGCCCCAGGCCCCGCCCCCAGACTCCTGCACCTTCTCCAAAAGATGTGCTGCCTCCCCCATTCATTATCTGTCAAACTACTAGCCACAGCAATCTCAAGGCACCAGCCAATGTGCAGATTGGCATCACCCCACAAAATGAGGTGTTGCATTGGGTAAGCCAGCAGCGCTCCATTGGTCAAAGGTCACATAGCCGCACACCTCCTTCAACTAGCCCGAAAGGTCGTCAAACTTCACCCAAACCTCCATCTGTCAGGGTAAGAAGCCCCAGACCCCACACCCAGACTCCTGTACCTTCTCCCAAAGATTTGCTGCCTCCCCCATTCATCATCTGTCATACTACTAGCCACAGCAGTCTCAAGGCACCAACAGATGGAAATCTGAGTAGTATGACCCCCAAGGAGGAGTTAAAAGAGGTACTTAACCTGCTAGCACAAAACAAGAGCCTGTTGACAAAGCAGCCTGGAAGACCCAGGACTCCCAAGAAAAAGGAGAAAGAAGTTCATGGCAAAAGACCAAGTACCTCCAAGGAAAGTGCAGGAAGATCAGGCAGTCCCAAGGACAAGCCAGCAGAGACTCAGATCAGCCTGATGCTTGACCGAAAGTTACACCGATTGAGCTGGGCTGAGGAAATGACAGAAGTCCCCAAAGAGAGTGGAGACCTCCCTAGCCCTGTTCGGACATCATTCTTAGACCCTACTTTCATGTGCCAGAATCAACTGGAATTGCCTTGTGTTCACAAAGCACAAGTAGAACTGCATCAGGAAAGTCTCAGACTTGCAAAGGGCCCCCCCAAATCTCAGTGTCTGGCCCATGCCATTGTGGAATCATTGGATACAGAGCAAGCTACACGGGATCTACATATGTGCCTGGCTAAAGGTTTGGAGAATGGACGTAGCCGGCCAAGTGTAGAATATCCTGTTTGTTTGTTATGTGGCCGCTGCGCTCCTTATTGTCCGCATCCCCATCCACAGCACGGCCCTTGCCTCCTTGTCTATCCACGGCTAAGTGTACAGGATGGGGAGGTTTACATGAATTTGGGCTTCCTCCTTAAGATCAAGAGGCATGAGGCCAGCAAATGGGGTCTGGTGCAAGGAAAGGATGCATCAAAGTTGCAACACAGGAAAGAGCATCCCTCTAAGCGAGAGAGGAGTCCAAGCAGGAGCAGGAGCAGAAGTAGGAATGCCCATGAAGCAGCACCTCCATCATGGGCCCCAGAGAGGCCATCTCACCAAGCCAGGCAGCGATCTACAGAGGCAATTGACCTGAGAGCCAGACGGCACAGGGCTGGTTCCAGGCCATCCAGAGCAACAACACCTAGATCCTCTCCACGTTCACCTAAAATGGAGCCCCACCCACGAATTCGAAAGCCAGCCCCAGAGGCAATCCAATCCAAATCCCCACAGAAGCCTCCCAGCATTCTGAAAAAGCTCTTGTTATGCATCAGGAAAGTTTGGGCGAAGGTACGGAGGAAAAAAGAACTCCCCTCCACAAAGCAGAGCTCTAGGGCATCCCTCCAGAAAGCAGATTCTTCTCAAAATCTGGTGGTTCCTTCAGCTACTTCTGGTTTTCAAGCCAAAGGCATTTTGCACCATAAGCAAAACTCTGTTCCTAAAGATGCAATGACTCCTACTCACTTGAAACAAGGACACCCCCATGGTCGTAGAAAAGTATCAATGAAAGTCTCAGAACCTGAAACTTTTCACTCCCACAAGAAGGTTGATAGCTACCGTGCAAAATCAGCTTCTTCTGGAGCACCAAAAAAACATTCCAGACATTCTCCCACAATGCAATTACAAAGAAGCCCCTCCAAACACCCCAGAGATCAAATGTATTGAGGTCTCAATAAAGATGTGGCTTGCTGCCAGTCTCTGCGGTCCCTCTCCAACAAGGATCTTCTTGTCACTCATCTCCACAGATAGAACACAGCAGGTCTGTGTTGTTTTTTCCAGGCTGCAAATAAACTGGCTGAGCTATTATATATTTCTGTATTTTGAAATACCACCTTTGCTCAATTCACATGGGTTTCTCTGAGAAATTGCAGGGAAATGTAAAAATACATCTAGCTAATTGTCCATCATAGATAGCACTATTCCAGAAAAACCATCTGCTAGATTTATGGATTGTAATTGTTGGTTTGGGGATCGTGAGCTTACCACACAGCCAGGCAGAGAGGAAATTGGGCTCTAGGGAGCACCGAATGGAAGCATGTGGGACAAAAACATAGATGAGGTAGATGGCAATATGATCAATGTTGCAGCTTTGGATCAAATTGAAAACTGGATGGACCGGTAAATCACATTATTGGAGGAAACTACTTTGGCTAATTACTCATGCTTAGTTTTCCTGGTATACTGTATATGCAGAAAAATAAAGGGAGATAAATAATAGATCCACAAAAAGACAAAAGAGTACAGCTCAGTTCTGAGTGCATTTTATATTGGAATCAGAAAAAAATGGCAGCTGGCTGTAAGCATCCTGAGAAGTAATTTTATCCCAGTATTTCTCTCTCCATGCCATCACCTTTCTCTTATGTCCTCTACTAGCATTAAACTCTATGATTCCCCCCATTCTGGCTCTGAGGCATTAGTATTATCTGCTTTGATTCACAATGTTTTGCACCCAATTATTTGTATCTTTACCCTTGCAGCTTATGGCTGTGTTGTTTACTTATATTTTATTTATCAAATTTATACAGCTGATTCTCAACTTACAACTGGGACTTTGTCCTGGATTCAAACTTTTGATTTCTCCCTCTTCCGACTGTATTTTGGGTGCTCTGCAAATGCCTACATTTACAGCCATTTTTAGGGCCCTGTAGTCACAACTGCAATTTACAATGGTTTTGCTACAAACCAGCTTTTACTTCCAATTTTGGGCAAAAACCAAAAAGTTTGCTTAATGACCATTGCAAAAAAGGTTATAAAATTGGATCTGGTCACCACTTTATGACCATTACCACCTTTAACAGAAACTGTGGGCTTAATTGTGGCTATACATTGAGGACTATATACAGAAGGTGCCCATCTCGCAAAGAATGACTTTGGGCAGCATACATTAGTCAATAAAAAATAATACATATGGGTCTGTACTATCCACATTTTATCAGTCAAAACATAAGGAATAATTTTTCCCTAGAGAAGTTCCAATGCTTCTGTTGACTTTCCTCAGGCTCTGCTCAATATTTTTCCTGGGGTGAGGGGTAAATGTTAAACACCAATAATTTGATTCCCTTCTGTATTAAATGAACTTGTGCAGAAGTGGCTTATCCCCTTCTGTACCTGCCCCCATTGCCTAAAAAAGAGGTTTATTAAGTTTTTGAGCCAACCCAGCCAGTGTCCTTTGTAAACCCCATTTATTAAATAAATCACAAACCAACTGGGGCAAACGGAACATTTGCAGCCACTTATTGAACCCGAATGTCTTCAACCAATTTCTTTCCATTAGCTAACAAATATGTTTCTTCATGGCCTTCCTTTCTAGTAGGATTGCAACTGTCATTACAAAAAGGCAGTCTTTTATTTCATGTTTTTCCTATCACTGTATTTTGTCCAATTCTCTTTTCTAATGACAGCTTATTAGCACTACAAGTGGGGTAGTACAGGTAGTCCTTGACTTGCGATCATAACTGAGCCCAGAATTTCTGTTGCTAAGCAAAACATTTGTTGAATTTTCCCCCAATTTATAACCTTTATTGCCACAGTTGTTAAGCGAATCACTGCAGCTATTAAGTTAACAACATGGTTGTTAAGTAAATCAGGCTTCCCCATTGATTTGCTTGTCAGGTTGCAGAAGGTGATCACATGGCCCTGGGTCACTGCAACCATCATAAATATGAGTCAATTGCCAAGCACTCAAATTTTGATCACGTGACCACAGTATGCTGCAATGGTTTGTGGGAAAAATGGTCCTAAGTCCCTTTTTTTCAGTACCATTGTAACTTCGAACAGTCACTAAACGAACTGTTGTAAGTCGAGGTCTACTATACATATGCATTACAAAAGCAGGGTAAAAATACCAAACAGAGGAATAAGAGGAATCGAGGCAGAGTTAAACAGGAGGTTACTATTTAACCAACACACACTGAAAATGAACTTGCTACCGAGCAAGCAAGTACACACACACACACAAAATGGTAGCACTACCACTAAGTGTAATGAGGCAAGCCAATTGGCTGGCTTGATCAGCTTGTTGCCATTCAGCCGACTTGAAGTAGTGTACAAGATTATATACAACTCATTTCGGAATTACTTATACAACTGAATTAGAAGACCGAAAAATAACATCCAAAATATCTTTTACTATTCTTATTACTATGCTACAGCACCCGGCTCCATTCAGCGTTAATACGCTGGCGAAGACTCTGCGAGAGCCGATCTCCTTACCTCGCTTCTGAGTGTGCTAGCTCAGCCATTGGCTAGCAATTTAACCAATTATCGTTAGGGAACAGACCAATAGGAAATAGAGGGAGCTAAGGCGCGCGCGGGAGCAAATTCGAACGGCTCAGTCAGCGTCTGAGTCGATCGGAGGCATTTCACAGTGAGATTTCTTTTTCTCCCCACGCTCTCCTGACTGAGGTAATGTACTGGGGGGTGATCAGAGATCGGCTTTTTAGGTATGGGGAAAAGGAGGCGGGGACTGGAACAAAGGAAACGGGCAGGAAAGGGAAATGCTGAGAACTACTAAGGAGTATGTACTACCTTATTGATTTGTTTCCATTAAGTCTATAGCCGATCGGGGCTGCAAAAATCCGGACGATCGGTGGGTGGGAACAAAAAACTGCTTTGCCGTTTTGTGGCTATGTAATGGCCCTCCGGATTTTTGTAGCCCTGATCGCCTTGAAAAAGTGGGAAGAGATCTGGGGGGTTCTGAACCCCGGTCAGAGATCCTGGATTGGATCACGAGTTTCGTAAAAAAATACCTTCACGTTCTTTGCTTTTTTTTTCTCGTTGCTTTGACTTTGCTTCCTCAAAAAGGTCAGGAAAGGAAATTTCGGTTTAGCTTCTCAGTAAGCCAACCTGCCTGCATAAAGAAAATGAGGCTGTGAGGTGGTAGGGGTGGGGGAAATGTAGGCTGGACAGAGGCTCAGGCAGGGTGGTGAGTCATTGAATATTTTTGACAGCCTACATTAGGCCCTAAGCACCTCTGGTCTGCAATCTCATTCTCTATTATTAATTCTGCAGCATGACATGAATATATACTCGTCTGATTTTGTTTAGTATATAAATAGTGTGTACATTATATAGTGTGTATATAAATAGTATATAAATAGTATATAAAGAGTGGGTAGTACAGGTAGTCCTTGATTTATGACCACAATTGAGCCCAACATTTGTGTTGTTAAGTGAGACATTTGTTAAGTGAGTTTTGCCCCATTTTAAGACCTCTCTTGCCACAGTTGTTAAGTGAATCACTGCAGCTGATAAGTTAGTAACCTGGTTGTTAGGTGGCTTCCCCATTTACTTTGTTTGTCAGAAGGTTGCAAAAGGAGATCAGATGGTCTCAGGACACATAATGGCCTAAATATGAACCAATTGCCAAGTATCTGAATATTGATCACGTGATCATGGGGATGTTGCAAAGATCATAACTGAAAAATGGTTATAAGTCACTTTCTTCTGCCATTGTAACTTTGAATGGTCACTAAACAAACAGTTGTAATTTGAAAATTACCTGTACACTGGAAAAAATAAGACTTTCCAAGAGTTTTTGTGAGAATTCTAAAATCTTGGTCCTTCTCGCCCAGCAATGCCTTTATATGTGTTCAACTCCCACTGCTCCCACTGTCCTCAGCCACAGCTATGACAGCTGGGAAATATAGAGTGTTGTTGTCCAAGGTTCAAGAGAACCATGGCGTAATGTCTTCTACTGGTCCTTGAAGCTTACAGACAGATGACATATTCAAACCTATCTTGAATGTTTAAAGACATGCTCTGCCAAAAAGCTGCTATTAAACATATATTGAATGGAAGAATATCTACAATGTTTGAAAAAAAAATTTTGGGGGGGGGAAATCAGGTTATTGATTTATTTGATGATGCTGGCTTCTCCTAGATTTTTTCACCATCTGTAGCAATGCCAGAGATTAAAGCTGAAATCTTATGCTTGCAGAGCAGGTGCTTTACCATTGAAATTTGTTTTGGCATGCCTATATATATATATTTAACCAAGTATGTTGGAACCACTATTAGAAGAAGTGATAAATACACCAAATTAGCTGCTACTCTGTAGATCAGGGCTTTTCAACCTTTTCACCAATTGTACCACTTTTAGGATATGGCAACATCCGAGTACCACCAGTCGCCTAGCAAGGTGTCAAAAACTTGATGACCAAAAAAAGAAAAAAGTGATAAAGTACAGGTAGTCCTTGATTTACAACAGTTTGCTTAGTGGCTGTTCGAAGTTACAATGGCACTGAAAAAAGTGCCCCCCAAGCCACAGCCGAGCAAGACCACAGCCTGCCCGCCCAGCGGTGCTCTTCCTCCTGTCCAAGGTTTTCATTGTTGTGAGCATTTCTGTTGAGGATTGGCAGCGGGGGCGGGGGTGTTTGGTTTTTATTCCCCCATCTGCTGGGTGGTTGCAGCAGGTTTTGGTCATTTCACATGACCCTGGGACACTGTGACTGTCATAAATATGAATCAGTTGCTAAGCATCTGAATGTAAATCACAAGACCCTGGAGATGCTGCAACATTCCAGCTGATCAGCACTTCTTCTGGGCTCAGCAAAAGCGCCAGGATCAGTGCTGCTTTCCAGCTGATTGTTGCTTCTTCAGGGTTCAGCAGAAGCACCAGGATCAGCGCCAAGCTCCAACTGGAGCCTGGCGCTGATCCTGGCGCTTCCCCTGAGCCCTGACAGCCCCGAAAAAGCGCCGATCAGCAGGAAAGCGCCACTGACAGCCCTGCAGCTCCAGCCATCTCTCTCTCAGGCTTGTGCGGTGCTGCCACCGGTTCAGCTCATTCCCCTCCCGCGCTACCACTTTTCTAGACTGGTCGCGTGCCAGGTGCCAATGTACCACAGGTTGTACCCGTACCACTGGTTGAAAAGCCCTGCTGTAGATGAAGGCAGTATAAATTGGCATAAGAAAAAGGCAAGCAAGGACAAGTGAGAGATGCAGGTTCTTGGTGCCAGCTTTACTCATTTTAAATTGCCTAATGAAAAAAATGCACTTTCTAAAATATACATTTGTAACTTATAATAGGCTCTTTACTCAGAGCATGGCAGCTGTTACTCCAAGAAAAAGAAAACGCTGTTACAATAGGTGAGTTTTAAAAGCCAGTCATAAGGATATACTGTATTTGTATTTGTTTGATTTATATCTCACTATAATCAATCCTCATCGATTAACACAATATAAATGAAAATTTTAAATATCCACAATAGGCATAAAAACTAAAGAATAATAAAACAACAATTCAGAGATAAAACAAACTCAAAAATAGAAACAAAGATGGCTGAATCTGTTTGAATGCCTTCTGGAACAGTTCTGTTTTTTCCTCTTCCTGAATGCCCTCAGGGAGAGGACAGGATGAACTTCACAGGAGACTGTTCCAGAGAAACTCTTGAACGTTTTGTTACTACTGTAAGTATTTTAAAATAAACTATATACATATATATTTCAAAAGATTTTCATATACCCGCCCGTGTGGAGTGTGTATTCTGCCGTGTGCAGTCATCTTGCAGAATACACACTCCACACGGACGGGGCTGAGGAGAGGAGCAGGGTGCCTAAATTTAAACAGCCGTCAACGTCAACGAGTGTGATGGAAACAACACAGCAATTAACTACAGGGGGGCGGGAGCTGAATAGACTGGTAACATGGTCGTTAGCCAAACGCTTGGCGTTACAGAGACTATAAGAACGTGATTCTTAATCCTGGCTAGAACTCTGACGATGTCAGCAGACGCTGACGAAAGCTAAGTTTTTAAATAATTTTTTTAGTCTCAGTGATCTGTGTTTTAGTTTTTTTTTTGTTTGTTTGTTTGTGTGTGTGTGTGTATAGATTTTCACGGGTACAGGTATGTAGGTCTTGGCATATTCGGGTCTTTTCCCGTGTAAGATTGAGAGTATCTTGGCGACGTTTCGACGAGGTCCCACTCGTCATCTTCAGGCTGGGGTCTTCGGCTTCGTGCCTGTGCGAGCAAAGTGTGATCGGAGCTGCCGTCTCCGTCACATTTTGTTCGCACAGGCACGAAGCCGAAGACCCCAGCCTGAAGATGACGAGTGGGACCTCATCACGTTTTGACAAAGTCCCATTCGTCATCTTCAGGCTGGTGTCTTCAGCTTCGTGCTTCTAGGAGCACGAAGCTGAAGACACCAGCCTGAAGATGACGAATGGGACTTCGTCGAAACGTCGCCAAGACACTTCCAATTTTACGCGGGAGAAAACCCGAATAACCAAAGACCTACATACAAACACCCGCGAAAACCTCAGTAAACAAATACACACACACACACATACGTGTGTGTGAACATCTTTTGATTTATTTTGGAAAGCTACAAATCAGAATTGTAGTATATGAAGTCATCTACTGTTAAGTACATAAAGCACATTAAACTGTGATAGATTCTTCCTTATATTTAATATTTTATTGTCCAAATTAAGAAGGCAAAAATTGAGCTAAATTTACATTTCCCGTTTAGAGGAACAATATTAAGATGCCTCAGACCCAGTGATGTTTTTAATTCAAATTCAGTTTAAAAAAAGAGTACATTCAATAGAAGTTTTGTTTTAATGTCATAGATTGAAAACTCTTTAAGTAAGATATTATTTTTAGTTATAATACAGTAAGGTTGCTGAATTAGTTCTGAGATAGGTAAAGAACAAATGTGTACTTTTCATAGTTTACAGCTGGTAAATGAGACTCCAGTGAAAAGATTGAGGATGGAATTCACTGAAGAAGCATCTCTAACAAAAAAACCTTCTAGTTTCCAAGATAAAGAAAGCCAGCACTTTCTCGAAAGGTCAACCAGCTTGGAGAAACTTAATACTTCACCACTGCAGACAGCAGATGTACCAAAAGTAAAATCAAATGCATTCCCACAGAGAACATCTCCAGTGTCTGGCACTATATATAATTCCACTGTGCCAATCAATTCCTTTTACAGTAAAGTAAATATATTTCAAAGTATATTGGAAAGAAAACAAGCAAAGGAATGTCATATAAATTCCAGAAATGATTGCGCAAGTTTACCTATTGCTAACAAGACAGAAGTGGTACAGGCCAAGATGCAACATCTTAAAACTTCCAAGCACTTAGCTGTTTCCAAGCAGGCCAAGACCTTATCAAGAAATACCAAAAAAGCTAAAATGGAAATTGCTGTACCTAAGCTTAAGGGGAAGGAGAATAAAAATTATGCTGTAGAAAAGAAAATAGAAGGTCCTTCCAGAGTTCTAACCATGAAGTTCAAACCTATGTTAAGACTCCAGACAGGGGCAGCATTTTTTGCCACTGGAAAGAGGGGGAACTGTGACTCTAAGAAGCTGTTTTCACCACGAAAATCTCTCCAATTTGTTAACAATACCACAGAAAGCAAGAAGCAGGACAAACGTCTCACAAATACCAAAATGTGCTTATCTTCTGAAAGTAAAGCAGCTAAAACTGGCAGGGAAGAAAACCAAGCAGATGCATCGTCAAAAGAAAATCTTGATATTGAGGATAAGAAGACACTAACATGTAATAAAAGTCATATTAAGGACCCTTTGTGTGAAGTGAAATCATTACCAAATTCTGGGCTTCTTCCAATTTCTCCATCTGGTTCCTTGGAGTCCCCAGCTCAGAAAGAAACTGATGCCAGGAAAGAGGTATGCGTAATTTATAAATATTAGTAATTTGTCTAGTACAGGGGTCTGCAATCTTGACAACTTTAAGACTTGTGGATTTCAGCTCCCAGAAGTCTGGGAGCTGAAGTCCACAAGTCTTAAAGTTGTCAAGGTTGCGGATCCCTCTAGTAAGTTTGATTGAGAAGAGATTAAATTCCTTAATTCAATGATTATTTGATTTGTAGTCCTGCATGTTCTGTCAAATTAGCATAAAGACGGGATTTGTTTCTTGAAGACCCTTGAGGGTTGTAATGTGGATAAACTGACTGATTTATTTGGAAAGGCCATATAATTATCTCACTAATATAGCAACTTGGATTATTGTCAACAAATGTTTTGGATTAAAATACAATTCTTTCTCGGGTTTCTGGTAACTGTTTTTTGAAAGGCTTGACCTGGACTAGAGCACTATCTAAAACAATGGCTCCATTCATGTTCCTTTAAGCTCTTACATATTGCATCCATCACTATTAAAAATATTTGAACTTGCCCTTTGTTAAATGAGTTAATTATTAGTTTTTATTACTAAACAATATTAGCTGGCTTCTCAGAGAAGCTGGAATAAAAAAAGAGGACTGATTACTCTGTAAAATAAGCAAATAGAAAATTTTATCCAGCAATGTCCCATTCGTGATCAGGCCATGAATTATTTTCTATTGGAAGTCATGAATACAATTTTAAAAGATTGTTTAATGGCCTTTTATGACATTTGCCTCATTAGTAATTTAATACATTATATTGACTTTATTAATTATAGTTTAATTTTCCACTTTCAGAGTATATATTTTCATAACCCGTAGGGTTCAAGGTCCAATAGAATTGGTACTGAGGGACACTTCAGTTTGTATAAAAAAAAATCTTTTTTTTTTACAGGTTTTGGATGATATCTCAAAGAAACCATCTGACAGTACAAACAATTACAAGATTGCCTCTTCCAGTAAGTTATTTATGGTTGATCCTATAAACAATGATTATGAATATTTATAGGGACCAGGATTGGAGTGCAACATTCCTGGTCCTCACTGAACTCTCAGCATCCATTGATGATGGTGTTATTCTGGACCACAGATTTAGAATAGAATCGTGTTGTAGTGGTTCCCTTCTTTCCCGCAGGGGTAGTTCCAACTGGGGGCTGAAAGAATAGATCTGCCCTGAGATCTCTATTTTGTGAAGTACCCCAGCCTCTCATTTTCTCCACTGTTTCCTACCTTCTACATGAAACTACTGGAGCAGGTCATCTGTTGGCATGGGGTCCACTATCAAGATACTTATGTTTCACAGCTATATATCTCAGCACCAAGCCAAGCAAATGATGTAACAGGAATCCTAACTCAGTTCCAGGTAGTAGCGAGTGTTTAGATGGGTAGAAACAGATTGAGAATGATTTATTCCAAGACAATGGCTTTGGATTTGTGGGCCAGATGATACCATCTTTGATTTTGAACTCAATTGTAATCCCCCATTCAGAGGTGGTGACCTCACTGCTTACCAGTTGGCCTCCAGGTGCATTTCATGGTGCCAATTGCCACCTTTAAGGTCCGATATATATCAGGTTATCTGAAAGATCATTTTCTCCTAATCTGATCAGACGGAACAAGGTCAGCTCTTTCCAGGTCTTGCATATTATCTGGTATGACCAGAATGGATATTTTTAGCCATTGCCTTCAGACCTTGATATTACTTTGGCATGAAAACCTAGTTTCTTTCACTCCTAAATTTCAAGAGGGTAGTTGATACCTATGTGTTCCATCTACTGCAGGAGAAAAGCTTGATATAAATGACAGACTTATGACTTTGTGTATGTGTGTGTGTGTATAAAACTTAAGCTAAAGTTAAGGATCAATGTAGCTTGACCACCAAATATTAACGCATCATATATATTTATATAATATTTTGTGGTCAAGCTATATTGATCCTTAAGTTCTTAAGCTTAAGCTCTTCCTTTTGAGATCTGAAGCACAGTGTTATGAATAATGCAAATGGGTGGATATAAATTTTATGGATATTCTTTTTTTTTTCTTCCAATATTATTTTTGGCAGACAATGTCCATTCTTTATTCAGAACATTTTCCAGCAACAAAAAAAGGTATGTCAGTTCTGTAATATTCTCAATAATTATATAATGCAGATGAAAATTTCCTATGGAGGTAAGTCCTTGACTTAAGGCAATCGGGACTGGAATTTCCATCTCTAAGCAATGTAGTTGTAAAGCATAATGACATTACTTAGCAACAACAATCTCTGCAAGCTGCAGTTGTCATTGTTAACCAAATCCTACGGGCATTGGGCAAGTCAGCTTCCATTTTCACACATAAAAATCTGGAAGAAAGCAAGAAGTAAGTCCTAGGCCAGCAGGCAGGTAAGTCTCAGGCTGAATGAGGGAGGGAATGAGGCATGCAAGGGAGGTTTGGGGAAGATGGAAAGGGATGCACAAGAAGTGCAGGTTGGGAGGATGTGAAGGAGGCACAGTGAGGATTGTGGAGATTGCACAGAGGTGCACGAGCAGTCAGTGCCGTGCGAGCACAAAGAGTGGGAGGAAACTTAACCACAGTGCCTTGCAACCTTCCCTGCCAGCCTCTCAATTAACTTTCTGGGGAAGCAGGCAAGGAAGATTGCAAATGGTGATGGTATGATTGCAGGGTGCTGTAGTTGGTTGCAAGTGTGACCCAGTTGCTAAGCAGCCATATCTCAATCATGTGATCTCAGGGATGCCTGGATAGCCAGAACTCACACAATCACTATTCATTCAGCACGTCATAATTTTGAATAGTCACTGATCAAATGGCTGTAGGTTGAGGACCTATACTCTCTTGTCCTTTCCTCCACACACACCCCCACCACACAAACACTTCAGAGCTAGCCTATGCTCCAGCAGCTGTTATTGAGGTAATAACTTCTAACTTCCTTCTCCAAGATTATTTCTATGGCTCCCTGCAATGTTATGGAAAATTTCTGCCATCATAAATTATACTGATCTTGAAATAATAAGTCATGGCATTTTGCTACCTAATTAGATGCTGTTGGCATCACAATTCAGGTTACCAAAGGACAAAGATTCTTTGCTGAATATTATTGTCCTTGAGTAATTCTAATAGGCAAATTGTTACATCTGAGGAACTGTGCTTATGAACCAGGTTATGCTTCCATACTGAAGTTTAAGCTCATAGGACCAGCAAAGCCTGCTTATTGAGGGCAAAACAAATAGAACATTGTATTAATTATTACATCATTTGGTTTTGTTAATCACTCAAAGTAGAGAAAGCAGTACTGGCTTAATATTATAAAGACATAGCACATCTGGGTTGCCAAATTCTGGCAATTAGTTGGCTCTAAAGAAATTCTGCTTAAAAATAAAATATAAATATTTCAAACTGTGCAATAAAAACATTGCTATTCCCTAGACCAAAATGATACCCTCCCCATGTACTGACTATACTACAACCAATTAAAGCATGCTAAAAAAAATAAATTGTACGGCAGCTGTTAAGAGTTCTTTTTCTTCTTCCTTATATGCCATTATATTAGAGTGTTAAACTAGAATTGAAGTGCCTATGCAGTGGTGGCAAACCTATGGCACAGGTGCCAGAGGCGGCACTCAGAGCCCTCTCTGTGGGCACGCGCGCCGTCGCCCCAGTCCTAGGCCTTCAGCTGGGTTTTATAAAACCTTTTCACTTTAGCCTCTGCCGCCATGTGCAAAAAAAAAGGTTCAATCAATCAGTCAATTTCAACTTCTCGCGGGGAAAAAAAAGATCTTGCAAAGTTGGAATTGATTGATTGAACTTTTTAATCCCACCCAGTCTGCTGTTACCACCGCAGCCACGCCCACCCAATGGGCCACGCCCACCCGGCACCCCACGATGCATAAGTGGGTTTTGGGTTGCAGTTTGGGCACTCGGTCTCTAAAAGGTTTGCCAACACTGGCCTATTGGAATTCTGATCAACCTCGGTCCCTTAGCCACTGTGCATATCAGCCTAAGCTGGGTCATGGGATTTGTAAAAACGAAATAGAAGAAATAGCTACAGGAACATTGTATAGGAAGTCCTCTTTTAACAAGCACTCATTCAGCAAATGTTCAAAGTTATGACAGTGCTGAACAAGTGATAGTTATGATCAGTTTTTGAAATTTTGGCTGTTGCAGCATCCCCACAGTCACATGACTGGCCTACACTTAGAATGGTTGCAATGTCTTGCAGTAACATGATCACCATTTGTGACCTTCCTTGCCAGCTTCCCATAAGCAAAGTCAATGGGAAAGTTGGCAGGGAAGGTTCCAGGTTGTTCCCAGTCTTGTTGATTTTTTTTTTCTGAGAATCCAGTTATGGAATATGAGATCACACCTGCAGCATGCTGCCCTCCTGCACTATAGCACACACCTGCCGGGTCATGTTTGTACCACACCACAGTACCTTCCCGCACTGTGTAGCAGCCCCCCCCCTTTTGCAGCCTTGCTCATGCTACACACAGCAGCAGCCACTTGTCTGCCCACCAGTCTGCTTGCAAGTCACTTGGGCCTTGCAGCTTCCTGCTGGCTTTCCCATTGACTTTGCTTGTGGGGAGCTAGCAGAAAGTGGTCCTTGTTAAATGACTCGTGATACTCACATAACAATGGCAATGGGGACTGACAGGATTGCCATCACCAAGTGACACTATCATGTGACATGGCACTTACGAACATATTAAGAGCGAAAATTACCATTAAGCAAGGGCTACCTGTATTTGAACTGAAGATCTAGAAGGATTACCTAGAATTCGTGTTTACAATGTCATTGAATTAAGCAAGTAAGCAATCTGTTATTTTCCTGTTACGTTTTAAATATTGATTCTTATTACCCTAGTCAGCATTGGCCAATATCAAGGGATGTGACTTGTAATCTAAAAGAGTGCAAGATCTAGCGGGACTGATTTCTTAAATGTAAAATTCCATGTTTCAGCATTCAAAATTAACATGGCTTCTACTGGGAGAAAATTCTTGCCCTTATAGCCCTATTCATTAATGTTAGTCTTAAGAAATGAAATGCCTATATATTCTTTATGAATCTTTATTGGTAAGGTGCAAATATCTTTGTTTCAGTCTACAGACTCTTCCAGATGAACAACCATCATCACATGTGGAATTGAGTCCAGTAAAGCAGAAGTCTCCCTCCAAACTAAAAATCAACAAGAAGACAAAAGTATTGTCCAAAGGCTTGAAGGATCAAATGATCATTGTGAGTATACTTCTTGCAGCCATCATTTACAAAGCTGATAGACATGCCACATTTTGTTTCTGAATGTGTATATTAAAGTGCTAAATGGTCTCTCCTAATATCCTAGACTGGACAATATGACATATTAATATCTTCTGTGCCTTTACAGGACGCTGGTCAAAAACATATTGGTGCCACCATCTGCAAATCATGTGGCATGGTTTATTCAGCTGCCAACCCAGAGGATGAAGCACATCATGTCCAGTATCATCAAAGATTTATTGAGGGAATAAAATATACAGTAAGACAGAAGTTAGATATACCATGGAGTTTGTTCTTTTTTTTATTCATAGCTAAATTTATTAATCTAAATCTTTTTCCATATTCCTTTTGCCTTTTTTTGGTAGAGCTGGAAGAATGAACATGTAGTTGCAGAATACTGGGATGGAAAAATTATCTTGATTCTACAGAATGATCCAAAATATGTTATCAAAAAGGTGCTGTACTAGAGTTTTTCTAACTTTGTTTCTATTTTTTTGTCTCAAAGTTATTTATCAGTTTCAGGGTTGTTCCATAATTCTTACATTTTGAGGGGAAAATGTACGTATACAGTATTCCCAAATGATAAATAACTCTCAGCCAAAGTTAAATGTTCTTGTAATTTAAGAAATTACAAAAGGAAATTTTCCCACTTTCTAATAATCTCAGGAATTATCTTTTATTACTAAATATATTGCATGGTTTGAATTTTTAAAAAGTTATAAACAAAATAGCTTGTGTTTGGTTTTTAGGAGCAACTTTCCAGCCAGCTATTTTTGTGTTAACAAAATATCCAAAGCTTACTGCTTTCCAAAAATCTTGGTGGCCAAATAGAATTCCAGCAAAACATGCACTTTTTATAATTCTATAACTAATTGCTGTTAGAAATGTTGCCTGTTGACACCAATCTAATTATGTAACTAAATTACTGTGGGTTTTTTTCTTATGTAGGCTGATGACATACGCAAACTTGTAGACAATGAACTTGGTTTTAAACATGTGGTACAGACTGATCCATCACAGACTAAAACATATTTGTTTGTATCCAATGAAAAAAAGATAGTTGGCTGCTTAATTGCTGAGCCAGTCAAACAGGTAAGTAATTTATACTGTTGAATGAAAAATCTATGTCTGAAAGAAATACCTTTGTTCTGAAATGGGTAGGCAAGCCCAGAAATGTTCATATAGTGTTGACCAAGTTCAGTAGTTTGAATCAGATCCTTTTATATTGTTTTTATTTAAAACATAACTTAAACCTTATTTAAAATATAATCTTATAACATACATGAAATAATAACAATACGATGCTAATTATTTCAATTATTCCTTGATTAGTTTCCATCTATTGCTTCTTGTCCTGCCTTCAGATGTTTCGGAAAATAATCATTTCTTTAAGTCCAAAGGAATGTTTCTTTTCAAGAGATGGCTGCAGCTTTTACAGCAATGCTGCAGCTACCTCTGGGTTGCCCCCATTTCTCTGGGAAACCAGACCTGGGTACCTGATAGAAGAGAATTTAAGAAATCTGATCCTTTGCTGTGATCAACATCTTTGAATTTTACCTTAATAGTATCAGTGAATAATGATGGGCAAATAATCTTTGCAATTTTACGCTATCCATATTCAAGAGTTCTTTGACCGAGAGGTAGGATTATCTTTCTAGGACAAATGTTCCTTATAGTAACCATCTTATTGTGGGGGAGGTAGTATCTACTGATTTTTTTCTGTTGAAGCTAGTAAGAAAGGTTGTGTATGTTTTTACATGAATGCAAGAAGACCTCTTATTTGGATCCTTGCATTATCCTCTGTTCCATATGTGATAGGAAGAGAAAGGTGGTTGCTTAGTACCAAATCTACCTCTTGGATGGAGATTTGGAGGCAGTTTATTCTGAGGTGAGTTTGCAGCCTCATTAGCAGTCACTTAAGCTTCCCTGCAAGTTCTCAAGAGTCCGTTTCCCTCTCCCTCCTTGCAAGGAACATGAAAATCTTAATCCAGATAGTGAGCCTTTTTTCAGTGGATGACTTCCTATCATTCCTTTAAAAAGTCTGCAAGGCACTGGAGCAAAAGAAGTGCTAGCAAAATCTCTGCCTGAGCTTCTTTCTTAAGAACCTTTAACAAAGAGATAGAACAATTGTGGACTCCACTTCAGTGTTGGACACCACGATTGAAACAATAATCAAGAAGCAGGGAATTATGACTCGCTCTAACATAGATAACTTTTTGTTCTTATCTAAACTTGTGACATTCATTATCACTGTGTGAAGATGTCATGAAGATAATTTGTTGGTAGTTGTGTACACTTGTAGATCAATTCGTAAAGAGTTAGGATACTTTGGTAGATGCAGCCCAACATATGCCATATAAAATTTGGGAAACAAATGTATTCTTAGTTTAAAGTCCTGTAATCCATCCTTTAATATCAGTTAGGTACTGTTTAAGGCAACCCTTCTTTTGTGCAGGCTTTCCGAGTGCTTTCAGAGCCCGCAACAGTGGGGTCCCCTACTAAAAACAGCCTAGAGCATCAGCGTGCCTGGTGTTGCTCAACAAAGCCAGAAAAGGTCTACTGCGGGATTAGCCGAATCTGGGTATTCAGCCTGATGCAGAGGAAGCACATTGCCAGCCGTTTGGTGGATGTGATGAGGTAAAGAAGCAATGCTGGGTCCATTTTGAAAATTTTGTAACACAAAATATGACGTAAGTCTTATTTTCAGATACAGGTAGTCCTTGACTTACAACCAGAATTGAGCCCCACATTTCTGTTATTGAGACATTTGTTAGGTGAATTTTGCCCCCTTTTATGATCTTTCTTGCCCCTGTTGTTAAGCGAATTACTGCAGTTAAGTTAGTGACAGGTTGTTAAGTGAATCTGGCTTCCCCGTTGACTTTGCTTGTCAGAAGGTTGCATGACCCCGGGAGACTGCAGCCATCATAAATATGAACCAGTTGCGAAGCATCCAAATTTTGATCACATGACCATGGGGAACGCCACAACAGTCGTGTGAAAAATGGTCATAAGTCACTTTTTTCAAAGCTGTTGTAACTGAAGGGTCACTAAATGAACTGTTATAAGTCTAGGACTACCTAATTATAAAGAGCATACACTCATGTTCCAATCTTAGGGGCATGGTTGCACGTGTCTTACTGTATATATAGCAGAGTGCTGAGAACAGCCTTCCTTTAATTACTTTGGACTTGCCATTTTATTCAACTGAGCACTGGATAAAGATGATTTCTTTTGACTATTTCATTTGTTAATATTGTAATAGTTGTTTTAAACTTTTATTAAATAAATATAATAAACGATTAGCTATTACTATTAAATGAACTATCAAATAAATATAATAAACAAAAGGACAATTGGGTTCTTATTCTGCTTTGATACTTTTTTCTTCCAGGCAAACTTTTTTATTTGGCTGTTACCTAAGCATCAATGAAATCGCCTTTTCAGATCCAACACCAGATGGGAAACTATTTGCAGCAAAATATTGCCAAGTACCCAACTTCCTTGTTTATAATTTCATTAGTTAAGACTAGATTTGTACAAATGCAAAGTAGAGTTAATGAGCCCATCTCTTTCAGCAAGGACTATTTTATAAAATGTGGTTATGGCATTGTTTTCTGCTTTAATGTGTTAAAGTAAATTTGAGTTAGTAGCATACCAGGTATGTATTTGGTATGTGAATTGTTTTAAAAAGTTAATTCTGAAAGTTAAATTTCAAAATTGATTGTAAAATTTAGAATGTGTAAGAAAATAACTCTTAATTGCTCTAGGTCTTTATTTGTACTACCTTCAGTGTATTCTAGCAAATATACTGATTTCTTGCAGACTGAGGAGATTTAGTAAAAGAAACTCATGCGGAGACTGAATAAGCAGGGTTGAAAAATGTGTATTAAGCTACCTGTTAATTTCCAGCACTTTTTAGCAGTGATTATACTGGCTATGGCTGTTCAGCAACATCTGGAAGACTAATTTTTATAGGAGGAAATAAAAGTGTAAGAGGTATTGTAATGCTGCTATGAACTAACATTTTAAAATTATTTTTGCACCTGTTCATGGAAGCACATTATTGAAACTAGCTTTTGAAGCTTTGAAAGTGTTGGAGGCGACTGCAGAAGTTGCATAGACTTTGTCTGACAACAACTGCAATTTTTGCACTAAACATTGTTGGATCAAGTCTGTTCAAATAAATATTTTTCTGTGTTAAGCATTCTTTGATATGTATCTGCAATAGTAAATGTTTGTTTACAAAATGTATATACTGTTCCAATCAATCATCTCTAGTTAATCATAAACAGTGGATCTGCTAGTTCCTCTTTTGAGTCTTTTATGATCAAATGTTCTCTTTATGCACATTTGATCATAAAATAACCTGTCTAACACAGAAATGAGTAAATTGTGGAATCTATACATAAAAAACTTACCAAGTTGCCTCTTTTACTGAATACTAATATTCTTCCATAGGTGGCTATCCCTTAGTTTAACTTTATGGCATAATTTAACTTATTTGATCTCATAGCCAGCCTGGTTCTATAGATACCCATGGTAGCACTCTATATGAGCATACACTTCAAACCATCATTTCAAATAATTACACACACCCCTTCTTTCAAAGCACTGGAATCATTAATCAGGGTTTTTGATCTGAGGTCATTGCAATTCTTTATTATGTCCTTTTCTAAAAAAAAACTGGGAAACGAGCTAAAATGAATTGTCTATTAACTGATGCTATCCATATGGACCAGGGGTCCTCAACCCCCGGTCCATGGACCAATACTGGGCCGCACAAAGAAGCAAAGCCCCATCTGTGGGATGCAAGCAGCACACAAAATCATGCACCCTCCGGTCTGCGGAAAAACCTCTCCACGGAACCGGTCCCTGGTGCTCAAAAGGTTGGGGACCTCTGATATAGACAATGCAATTCCCATTACACTAAAGGAACTTGAGCTCCTACACATAGCAACTGTTCTTGCAAAAATATAAACATTCTTAAAGATATAAACATTTCTGAATCTGTGTGCTATAATTACAAAAGGTAATGCCTTCCACTAATCCTAGAATATATCTCTAGCTTAATTTCTCAGTAATTCCAATAAATTGCGGTTTTACCCTTCACACAGAATTTGGATTTATACAAGAAACGATTCAACTATGTATTATAGTATCATGTGGTATGCACCTGAAAAAAAAACATTTCAGGTGTTTTGATTCATATATATAGGATGAAATGAAGCAGTTTTGTTCTAGATACAAACCAAACGCTGTTCCAGACACAAGTGATCTGGTGTGGGAGGGTAAAAGAAAAATTAAGGGCAATGATGGCAGCTAAGGGCATTGGTGGCAGGAGAAAGGGAAAGGCACTAGGAATATATTGGCAGGAGTATGATACCAGCACTAACTTACTTGCCCTGTGAAATCACTCATGATTTTTTGGAAATTTTGGGACCTAGAATAACCAAAGCATTCCAAGTTTTGTTCTGCTGTTCCAATGAATGTGAAATGCAATCCAAATAATTTTTGGACTGCAGCCCTTGAAATGCCATGAGAAACAGCTTAGAAAATAACCCTAAGAAATTTTCCTCATTAGGCACTCAACAGACCAAAAGCTTTTCTGCAAAAATGCTGCAAATGGTTGGGATCACTTAAAAACGTTTTCAGTAATCTCAGCCAATAGGTTGAGAGGCTTTGTAACATCACTCAAAAGCAGTAATTTATTGCTGAAAACTGGAAACAAATAGTTGACCTTTACAACATGTGCAGCCATTTTCTGAATGAATTGCAAATTCTCATGTTGAGTAATATGTCTGAGTCACATTCAGTTGATGTAACTTATCTAGAACATAACAGAAGTTGGAGAATTTGTTCACTTACATCCAAATCGTGCATATTAACACTGAATTAGTCATCCTCTTCTACATGTTTTCACATCAGCTTATCAATAAGAAAACAAAAGGTACTGAAATAATTTATCTGATCTAAAAAGAATAATCCAGCAACTTAAATAGTTTAAAATGGAACAGATGACCACTTAATCTTAAATACATTTGAACTAGAAACTAAGTATTGAATATTCTCACATAATCTAACTATGTTAGCACCTACAAACATTTCTAGAAGAGAACGGAGAAGGTGCCATATGATGCAGGAGTTGATTTGGGTTGGCTAATATTTGAACTCTTCCGACTCTAAAACATCCACAACTTGTGCTGCTGCAGGACGGTTTCTTGGATCTTCCATAGTACACAAGGAGAAAAGCTCAACAGCCCGTTGATATGAAGGGCCCAGCTCTTCCATATTGAGTGGTGGCCGAGTTCCAAGCGCTGCATAATAGGCATCATCATCAAAGTCAGCTTCATCAAAAGAAGCATCTGGAAATATATTAGAAATGGATCAAAAGCCATTTTCAAGAAACCATCACAAATTGCTAAGAGAAAATGATTATATTCAACACTAGAACTGCCCAGAAACAGTACTGATTGCTGATTTTCCAGTGACCAGGGTTTGATCACAGAGTGCTCCTATTTATTAGTCAAATTTATATACTTGCCTATTTCATTGAAGGAAACTTTGGGCAGTGTACCACAATAGATAAAAAACAACAAAAACAGTGAATACAAATATATGAAACTGTCAGTAATAGGTATCCTAACAACTCAAAATTCAGTCAAAGTGGAGGGAAATTAAAAAATGCCTCCCCTCAACAATGGAGCCATCTTGCCAAATTTCCAGCTTTGTGGAAGCCCCATACCTGGTCACATAACCAAGTCTTGAGGGCAAAGGTCTATGGAGATTCTCAGTCATCCAGGTTATGGTTATCCCAAAGGTGTTTTTTCAAGAGACAACTGGACTTTCTTGTTTTTTGTTGAAGGCGTTTCGCTTTTCATCCAAGAAGCTTCTTCAGCAATGACTGGATGGTGGGGAATGGAAGGATTTATATTCCTTGCAGACAGCTGGTCATTTGTACTCTTTTTGAGTCGTTGAAGCCACTTGGGGGTTTGTGTCTTCAGTGTCACCTGAATATGGGGGTGTGGGGAGCCTTCTTGGAACTGCTGAAAGGACTGTATTGTGGAGCTGTGCTTTCTGTAGGATTTTTTCTGCCCTGTGCCCTTTCACTGTTGAACACAGGGGCAGGTGTTGGGGATGGGTTTGTTGTCTGTATCTCAAACTGAAGCGCAAATGGTTCCTGCTTCAGTTTGAGGTGCAGACAACAAAGACTTCTTGGATGAGAAGTGAAAGTCTTCAAAGAAAAACAAGAAAGTCCAGTTGCCTCTTGAAAAGCATCTTTGGGACAATCATGACCTGGATGATTGAGAATCTCCACAGACTGTTTATTCAAGCTTTTCTCAAGTTTAATGACTTAAACTATTTTATGGCATTTTACATATTTATATATTTTTTGTTATTATTCTTGATTACCATGTTGACAGAAAGGTAGAATATAAATTGTACTAAATGAAACTTAAAATATTTTAGAAGATTACAGTGTAATCCCACATTTCCTTACATTTTCAAAAAATTCCATGCTTGATTAAATTTCTAACATATTTGGCATAAGTTCAATGACTAAAATCACCCCAAGATCATACAAGATTTGGTTCAGCAGCTAACTTTACCAGTAAATTCACTGATTGAGCAATTTGTGAGTTGCAGACAGCTCTGTTGTCCCATTTCTTTTCTCCCAGAAGGTCAAATTGGCCATTTTGTATGGATGTAAAAAAGGTTCTGCTAAATGTAACATTCTGCATCTCACCCACATCTCATTTTAGCCCACCTACCCCAATGATGTCATCCCTGTTAATGCAGGCCTGAGACTAAAATAAAAAATAAAATTAAGTTACCCCACCATCCCACCTGCCAAATTAAGAATATTTAGACGCACCATCATCATCCTCTCCAAGCAGATTAAGATGAGGTACGGAAAGTGTCATCATCTCCCACAAAGTCAGCCCAAGTGCAAAGATATCAGCTTTGTCAGTGATAATACCATCTTTTTCTAGGGCTTCTTTGGGTTTCCAGGGCTCAGTGCCAATGTACTCAGCTTCTGGATCACTCACTGAACAAAAACAAATTATAGTTACAAACTAAGAGCCACCTTCAGGATTTAGTGCAATTCTCTCAAGAAGCAACGATGTTAAAGCAGCTGTAAAAACCAAGGAAAAGAAAGCCAAGAACAGTTATTGTCACAGTAATCATTATGAAAAGAATCTATCCTTTCATTTCTAACATTCCTTAAAACCAACTAGGGCTGAAAAAAATCTGCTTGGTAAAATCTTGATAGCCACAATAGTGATGAGCAGGATTTATTTATCTAACTAATTTATAAAGCTGCCCATTGCACAAGCGATTGGAGGAAATGGTATTCTGTAGCATGTACAACTCTATCACAATTCTATACAGGTTTCCAGATCCATCGGAATACTTCCAGAGGAATTGTGTATAGCCACATCCTACAACTGCAATTCTTTTCCACGTGAGAAGTAAATTAGAATACTAGAATGAGAATTTCTCTTCCTGCTTCCTGTAAGATTTATATGCTCCAGTAGCTGGAAGCAGCCAAGAAGAGAAAAGGGAGCTTGGCACTGGGAACCAAGAGACATATTACAATCCCAATTTCTTGATTTATATAGAACATTTATCTTACATTCCTGTCCTGAAAGGAACTGCATTGTTTTGGGTCCATTTTTTTGCTTTTCTAGTTTAAGTTCAGAAACCTCAAAGAAACAATATTCAAAAATATTTCTATATTTCACACAGATCTCTAGTATTTTGCTCTCCCTTCAGGTATAAGTAAATATGCATGAAATGGACATAACAGCTCTGGTTTATTTCCAAATGAGGATGGCCAAACTGTTTATTTGTCCATTGTAAAATAGATCACAAAAGCAGCTCTGACTTTAACAATAGAATTCCTTTAAGGATTCAGCAGTGTGGCAGGAAGGTTGACTGATGACCACCACAGCACAGAGGTCATCATTTCCTAGTAGAGTGGACAGAAATAAGAACTGAAGCTGATTTTCAGTGAAAGAAAAAAAAACACTAAATATTCAACATACCCATCATATTTTCATCTAGAGGCAAAGAGACACCCACATCACAAATCTTTATCGATTCAAAGTCACCTTTAATGACAACATTAGAAGATTTTATGTCACCATGAAGCAATTTCTTGTCATTGTGAAGATACTAAAAATCAAAAAAAGAAGGATTTTATTTACAAAGGAATTGTAGGCTTTGCTGGTTTTGTTCAACCCTTAAAGTTTCACATAAAGTGGCATATTCCATTTGTACAGCCTACCTTCAAGCCCCTTGCCATGTGCAGCGCTACTTTGAGAATGGTGGCAGCTGGAAAAGGTTTCTTCTGCTTTTCATTTCTTTCTTCAATCAAGTCATTCAGGGACTTCTCCCCACCATATTCCATAGCAAGACACATACTTCCATCTTTGGCCTCAGTGAATGCACGAAACCCTTCAAAACACATACTTAGAATTTGTCAGTGTCCCCAGAGACAACATTTCATTTATTATTTCCAGGGTAATTCAAACTTTAAATGGGCCAGGACACTTTTTATAATTCTCCAAATATTTTCCAATCCAAGTATTCATTCCAAAATAATGCTGAAAGAGCTTTAAGAAAACTATCATGGTACCTAAGAAAGACTAACAGAACAATAGGAATTGTTGCAGGATCCAATCTGGTTCTGTCACGGACGAGAAGTTTAGTCTTCCAAGTTTTTGGACTCATTCTAGAGCCCATCCTCAGGGAACTTCTCTCTGACATGTGTGCTTTGGGCTATTCTATGCGTAGGTATCAAATAAACACTACACACAGAATAGCCCACAGCACACCTTTTGGTGAGAGAGACGTTTCCTGAGGAAGGGCTCCAGCAAGGTTGGGAAAGCTCAGAAGACTAAACCTCTGGTCCCAGTGACCAACCCAGATTGGATCCTGCAACATAATTCTGGGACACTTACATTTGCCTTCATTTGTAATAGGACTTGTCCTTTACATCAGTACAGCTTGCTTATTTCTACTTGAGGACATTTCTCTATATTTAGCCAGGTGGAACCGTGGAATCTTCAATTAAATAGGCTCACAAATATGAATAACTATCTTCCACTTTCCCCGCATAACCTTACCCACAATGTTTGGGTGCTGAAGGTTTTTTAGAATATCAGCTTCTTCATTCAGCCTCTTTTGATAAATACTTTGCTGGCTGGAGTTACATTTGGTATTTATTTTTTTTACAGCCCAGGGAGAGCAAGAGATCCCTCTAGGAGACCTAGAAAAAAAGGGATTTAGTTAAAAAAGTGGGTATATAGATAAACTAAGTAGCTAATACTACTGTATATGAAATACCATTTCCATTATTTTAGCATGGCTGACAGCAATTTAACCATTGCTGAGAATTAGTTCTCAGTCCCTATAAGAAGCACTTTGGGCATTTTTTTTACCTGCCAAGGAATCAGATATTTTAAAATAGCTTTCCTTTGATAGTTCAACTTTCAGAAAGCAAATTATTAGTTTTCTTCTGAGCCTCCAGTACTATTAGGATTTTTTTTAAAAAAAACAACATATATTTCTCCATCACTCACCAAAGCCAATGCTATATCTGGTTCAAGTTCAATAATTAACTGAAGCTTATACCTCTGTCTCATAATGAGCTATTCCAGGATAACACAGTTGGTAACAAATTACAAGCAGAAAGCAGGAATTGCAGAGCAGACATGACAATCTGATATTTCAGAAAAATCCAGATTTATTGTGCTTGTAACAACCATTTAGTAGGCTGAGTTAAATCACTGTTTTTTTCAACTTTGCTAAGTGGCCTATGCTGTTATGTTTTAGAAATCTTAGTATGTTGGAATATATCAATTAAGATAACATACCGTTTCATAAGGTAAACATTGACACCAGTTCCATATCCCAGTTTTCGCATGAAGGGAGAAGCTGGAATAGATAGTGTAGATGAAGTACTTTGTCCTATATTGTAAAAAAAAAAAAAGCTGTTTATGCCATATGAAATAAATTATTACCAAAATTGCAAAAATTGTTTCTCTAATCAGTAATCAAGACCAGACTTTATCAAGTATTTTGTGCACAATCTGATGTTGATTCTTTGAATTTTTGACATGTAGAGACATCATACTGCTTCTCTCTCTAAAAATGTTCTGAAGAATATATCCTATAACTTTGTTTTTTTAAAAGAAACCCACCTATTTCAATTCCAACCATATATCAGGCAATTTGGAGTCAGCATTCTCTCTTCACACTCACTATCATGGAAGCAGGAAGCAACATAAAGTGATGGCCATGGAAACTAAAAAGTTATTCTCTCCCAAATCTGCAAACCTTTGTATTTAAAAATAATTTACACTAAAATCTTGTATTTTACATTTGGATAAGAAGCATTTGGAGTAAGTTTACAAATTTATTCCTTCCCCAAATCCATCTTTCTCTTACCCTTTAGAATAAACATTCATTGCATCCTCCTCTGCCAACAGCAATACTGTATGTTACTGGTGGGAGCTGAGTTACCACTTTCTTGCAGACATTTTCTTCCATAGATTTCCCACCCCCACCCCACAGTACAAATCCATGTGAGCTCTTCACTTCTGCAGAGGGGAATACTGTGTGCTAAGAGCTATATTCACCTTTAAGTCACGTACTACCATATTTTTCAACAACAGAAGCCTTGCTCAGAATCTAAAAGATTTTACCTAATTTTTCCTAATACGTTTGATCGCTTCTAACTATAAATTGACCAATTTATGAAGTTAAATTAACCAATGACCCTAAAGTTGCCCCACATCTTTACTAAGTACAGCCTCACCGGATTTCCTTCTTGTTCCTTCTAGCTTACTAGGAGTCTTGAAAGCAGCCTCTGCAGCCATAGCTAATGATTTTTCTGCAGGAAAAAGTGGGAAGAATTTTCAATTGTAATTCAAAGAACTGGAAGCCCACTCAATAATAGTTCTCTATTAATAAGAAACACTATACAATATTTCAAATAATTTAATAACAAGGGCCTGCAAATTGGGGAAAGCAGCGGTTAGGCCAGATGCTCCCTCCTCTCAGACCGTTAAGAGTCAGGGTCTCCCTCTTCCCAATTGGAGGAGCATCCAATTCAGTGCGCGCAAGGAATCGCAGAAGCTGTTTTCTGCGATCCACAGGCCCCCAACCGCAGACTTTCACGACAGAGCTAGCAGGGTAAGAGACAGGATCAAAAAAAAATCTCACGGGAAAAGACGCGCCACCCTTAACGAGGAAGACGCCAATACGACTCAGTCTCCACCACCCCGGCAGTTTCCGCCACCGTTTGAATCTCTGCTGGCGCTTGCGTAAACAGAACGTTAACCAGGGGCGGGGCAAAGGAGAACGGACCAATTGGAGGTTCGGGACACGCCGCGAACGAATTGGGGGAATGGCTCGGTTCTCTCTCTTGTGGTGAGCCGGCGCATTATCGGAGAAGGGGAGTCAGCAGCTGAACGAGAAGCAGGATTTCGGCAACAGATGGACTGGACTGATGGACCAAAAGATTACTGTCCTAGATTTTCTATTATCCTAGAGCAGGGGTAGTCAACCTTGGCTCTTTTATGACTCGTGGACTTCAACTCCCAGAATTCCTGAGCCAGCTAAGCTGGCTCAGGAATTCTGGGAGTTGAAGTCCACGAGTCATAAAAGAGCCAAGGTTGACTACCCCTGTCCTAGAGTCACGGGTTGCTAACGAAGACAGATTAAGAAAGCACCAGAAATATATATTAGAAAAGATTGGCGCCAATCCTGCGCACTTAAGTACAGTACCGAAGTAACAAACCTCGTACAGTAGTTTATGATTTCGAGCTGGTTTACTCACTACAACCGAGCTAAATAGAGTCACTATTTATGGGCGGCATATAAAATAATGGCAGTACCAATTCGAAAAGGCTAAGGGAAGTAAGACGGGTTAATGTTTGGATGAGATTCCCCAGGAATGCCAAGGTTATTGACTGGAATGGGAAGTTTAAAAAAAAAAAAACGGAGGAAGAAAGCGTCAAACACTTCACAATACTGTATCAAACGACATGGCTTTATCCAGGAAATCATCAGAGGTCATGGGGGAGTCAATGTCATATAATAGCAGTATTGTATATCCATGTAATAAATGATTGTTTAGTTAACAGATTAGGTTAAAGCTAGCAATCAAAATGTTTGAAAGCATACAATCATAAATGTATTCTGACTATCTCAAGTAGTAATGAAAATAGGTTGAATCTGATATTGGTGAGGTCGGTCTTGCTTTTCAATCCCACTGCTTTCAAAGAAGTTCATGTACTAATTCTATCAAAAAGTAGAATATAAAAAATAACAGGGTTGGAAAGGACCTTGGAGGTCTTCTAGTTCAGAGGTCCCCAACCTTTTGGGCAGCAGGGACCGGTTCCGTGGAGAAAAGTTTTTCCACAGACCGGAGAGTGTGTGGTTTTGGCTGCTGCCTGCATCCCACAGATGGGGCTTTGCTTGTTTGTGCAGACCGGTTGCTGGCATGCCGCAGCCCGGTACCAGTCCACGGACCAGGGGTTGGGGACCCCTGTTCTAGTTCAACTCCCTGCTCAAGCAGGAGACCCTATTATTTCAGTCAAACGGTTGTCTACCCTCTTGAAAATCTCTAGAGTAAAACTTCTGGAGTAAGCCGTTCCACTGATCAATTGTTCTCACTGCCAGGAAATTTCTCCTAAATTCTATTAAAACCTCTTTAATAATTTTCCACACGTTACTTCTTGTCCTGTTCTCAGATGCTTTGGAGAATATGTTGATCCCCCTCTTCTCTGTGACAGCTCAAGTTATTGAAAAACTGCTATCAACTTAACTATGGAAACGTGGGTCTACATATCACCCCTAGTCCTTCTCTTTGTTAGACTAGACCAGGGGTAGGCAACCTTGGCTCTTTTATGACTTGTAGACTTCAATTCCCAGAATTCCTGAGTCAGCATGGCTGGTTCAGGAATTCTGGGTATTGAAGTCCACAAGTCAGAGCCAAGGTTGCTTACCCCTGGACTAGATATACCTAGTTTCCACAATCATTCATTGTACGGTTTAGCATCCAGATCCCTTATCATCTTTGTTGCTCTTCCCTCTTTTTAGAGTCTCAACATCTTTTTTGTACCATGGTGACCAAAACTGGACACAGTATTCCAAGTGTGGTCTTACCAGTGCAGTATAAAGCGGTGCTATCACTTCACTGATTTTGATACTGTTCTCTATTGATGCAGCCTAGGACTACATTGGCTTTTTTGGCAGCTGTAGCACATTGCTGGCTCATATTTAAGTGATTGTCCACTAGGACACCTAGATCCTTCTCAGTCACTACCATTGAGCCAAGTACTACTTATTCTATACCTGTGCATTTTATTTTTCCTGCTTAAGTGTAAGACCTGTGTTTAAGTCTGTCAAGAGCCTTCTGTATCGTGAGCCTATCTTGTAAAGTGTTGATTATTCCTGCCAGCTTGGTATTGTCTGCAAATTAGATAAGTTCATCTTTTATCCTCCCGCCCCCCATATTGTTTATGAAGCTGTTCAAGAGTACTGGACCAGTACAAGCAGCAGAATTGGATTGTTAGACTTACTTTTTCTCTAGCAACTGAAAAGATGTTCTCTAAATATTACCATCCCCAATGTTAGGCCCACCATCTATGCAGAAAGTTGGACTCAAGTCAACTGATAGGATAGTACATTTTATGAAGCCAACTTGTGCAGTTAGTTAACAGTTCATTATAAAGTCGTCTTTTCAGTAAAAAAAAAGTTTTATCAGTTAACTATAGTGTACATTTCCAATTTTAAGTCAGCCTATTAGGATCACGCACACACAGACACAAACACTATGCAGGTACTATAACTTTAATTATAGGAAATAAAGAATTCCTGTTATAAAAGAAATTGAAATAGATTTAATTACTGTACTGTACAGCAAAACATAAAAAAAATCGGTCCCATGCTCTTATTAACGTTATCATCAAATCCGCATACAGTAGCGTTTGGTAGACCAATTGGATGTTCTAGGCAGAGCAAGTAGGAAAGAGGCTATCATGAACTGAATGAAGAAACGGGGGAGGGGTAGAAAAAAGAGCAGAAATATATTCAATTGCAATGAATTCGAGGAATAAAGACAACACTCTGAAGGTCCCTTCCAGAGCTATGATTCTATGATATAAACCGCCCACTAAATAATTTTCAAATCCCAGCGGTACACTGAAAGCAAGCTGTTTTTCAAGAAGCAGCAGAGCAGGCGAGAAGGGGAATGACCTCTGAATCACAGAGGCAGAGCCAGAACCAATCCCAGGGGTTCAGCTTCATCCAAGATGGCGGCGCGCCAAAAGGGGAGAGAGGGCGGGCAAAGAGGCGTTCGATGACGTCACGGATGGGCTGATCTGGAGCAGCCACGCGGGAGGAGGAGCAGCGAAGTACGGAATCCGGCGAGGGGTTGGAGCGGGGAGGGGGGGTTTCCTCCTCTTCCCCTGTTATTCTCGAAGCCGGGCGGGACGAGCGTACAGTGTCTATATGCGGGCGGTGCTCCTGCTCCCTGTAATAGCCTCGCGTGGGAAAGGTAGGCGATACGGACTGGGCCCTTTTCTGCATAGCGGATCCGTCTGATGTCGCTGCTAACCATGGCCGGTTATGAGTACGTGAACGCCGAGCAACTCGCCGGCTTTGATAAGTACAAGGTGAGACGATGGGCTTCCGCGGGTTTTTCCGAAGGAGGGAAAGAGCTGCTGGGGTTGCGGGGAAGGAGATGCCCTGGGCTGCTGGAGGGCGACGGGAGGTATCCCTCGGGGGAGACACGCAGTGCTTGGATAGCTCAGCGGCGGCGCAGCGCCTTTACCTACGGGAAGCAACCGTGCCCTGTCAGTGCTTCTCTTTCCTCCACTCACCGGATGAATTAGCCCACAGCTCCCATTGCCGCTAACCCGAATGGAGAGATGAGTGAGGCTGATGGGAACTGTAGTCCACCTTGGACGAAGGCCCGCTATTTGGAATAAAGGAGGCCTATTTCTGGTTGAAAATTTGGGGTTATAGCACAGACGGTATTTGGAGTGTCTCCATCTGCCCACCTCATGGATCATTTCAGAGCCGTGACTCAGAGTTAGTAAAGATTCCTCTGTGATATCCATTTATTATTATTATTTTATGCTTGCCAATAAGATGCTTTTGAAGCTTTAAGCTTGTGAATAATCCTTTTGCACACAGATGTGCTTTCACTATATGGCCATGTAATGTTTTCTCTACTATCTTTTGAAAATGGAATATGTGCATGACAAAGAATTCTATAATTTTGACTCTATGATATCCATGAATTACAAGCTGAGTCTTCTTCCTAGGATATAGGGGCAAAAGAGAGTTAGGATCCAGTAGCTGTCAAGTAATCCCTGCTTGTTCCAACTTCCCAAGATAAACTATGACAGTGGGAATAGTTTAACTCTACTGGTAACTTTGCTGATTGCTTTTTAAAGCATGGCATATAGAGTTCAGTCACAAAGCTAAGTCTTTTCAGTAGGTTGTCTTTGATTACTGCCACATAGAAACATAGAAAACTGATGACAGAAAAAGATTTAGTGGTCCATTGAGTCTGCCCTTTGAGTTTTTTGTTTTTTAATTTATTCATTTATTATTTTAATTTTATATTTTATATTTAATTTTTGTTGAATGATGGATATGTGCTTATCATGTTTGAGACTTTTAGTATTGCCCTCACTTCTGCAATTTTTATGCCTTTTTTAGCCACAAAAGGTATTTGACTCTGAGCATGTGTATCCTTTCTTTATACAAACCAATCAGGCTGCACAGCAAAGTTGAGGTGTTTCAAATACTGCCAGTTAACAATTAAAATTGGGTGTAAAATATTGGATTAGCAGTGGGAACATCCAGATTCAAGCCCATGCTCAATCATGGAAAGTCATTAAATGATTTGGCCAATTGTTTTCTCAGCCCAACTATCTCACAGTATTTGTTGGGATAAAAGGAAATAGTTTTCCCCCTCCCCAAGCTCCTGGTGGATGACATATATAAATTTTATACATGAAATAGATGCAAAGAAATTCCCATGGGTGAGTGACCTGAACTGAGCCACACACATTGTAAGAGAAAATCTTCTGAACATTTATTGCTCATAATAGTGAAATGAATGAAAGTCACAAAAACACTTTTTCATCTACCTGCTTGTAGACTTTTCTGACTCCTTCATTCTTCCTTAAACATGTAGGGGTAATTGGTTTCAGCCATTTTAATGAGGACAAGGAAGTTGTATACAGCAATTATCCCCTTTGTTTCTTTGCAGAGGACTCTCTGGCTGTTCTTTTTCTTTGTGTGTATGGATAAAGAGTTGACTTCTTTTTACTTTTGCAGATTTTGAGGTTTCCTCAACATATAGAATCTTTTCTTTTCCTTCTCTGTAAAGGAACTTCTGTCTACAAAATTAACAGCCACCTTCCTCAAGTTGCATTGAAGGAAAGATTTGGGAAATTGCTGCTACTTATGTTTTATCATCATTCTGTAACTTGCTGAGTTTTCCACTTAGACAGCTAGCCCTCTTAATTACTAATTGTTTAATAACCATTAAAGTTATGACAGCATTAGAAACGTTGCTTACAATTTAACTTCAAAGTTACAACTACTGCACACAAACACCCCATGATCATGTGGTTTGGGGCACTTGACAGCTGACTTCCATTTATGACTGATTGCAGCATACAACATGACCACAATTTGTGACTTTTTCAAGTTTCTGGCAAAAAACGTCCATTCAAGACAATGGATTTGCTTAACGACATGTGATTCATTTAAGGAGTACATGATTCGTTTAATGACCATGGTGGCTCATTTTATGACCATCCTAAAAATCGAGTCAGGTCACGTGGTGACTCATTTAATGATCACAGTGACATCTGATGGAAATTATATGCTCCATTGTGATCATTAAATAAGGACTACTTGTAGTGTAATGCTCCCTAAGATTCCGGTGGAATGTCAGATCTTCCCATTTTAATCTTGGCCTTAATGCTGAAGGGGTATGCAGAACAACCCTTTTGCATTAGAATTCTTCTCTTTGGACCATTTGTACCCTTTTCTTTATCTTAAATTAGGCATCTTGCTGCATGTGAAATTCAGTGACCTTGTATATACATTGCATTAAACTTTCATTTGTTTAACCTGGGTTTATTAAATAACCTTATTGGCAGGGCCAGCACAGCATGATAATTATAAACTATAATTTAATAGTGTCTGAGTTCACATTCAGAATACGTTGCTGAAACCAGCTAAATGCATGAATTAGCACAATGCATGAATCCAGCCAGTAGCTCACATTTCCTTTCTCTAATAAAAGTTGATCCGCTAAGACCTGTCTCAGCAGGTGGCAGCATTTCTGACTATCTGAATTGGGAAGCTAAGTGGAGTCAGGTTTGATTAGTACTTGTGTGGGAGACCTTGTGGAAATACTGGGGGGGTATAAACTATATTGAGAAATTTAAAATATATCCTAGATAGTATATGGTAGAGTTGAAGGAACTTAAAAAGACTAAGAGATGCGTAGACCACCACGGGCAAAAGACGAGGAACAAAGACTATTGAACACAAGCGAGAGACACTATTAGAGTCTGTGGCAATAAGAACAGTGAAACATAACTATTTCTATGCCCTTATTGTGTCTGTGGTTCTGCGGACAATCGCCCAGTAGCCCTATTTCAGGGGATCTGGTCCCTCCTTACGGTTTAGGTTGCTATGAGGAATATCCTGCACACCTAGCAGACAATCCAGTCCAGCAGGTTGGGCATGCTGCAGGGTCTGTCAAGCAAGGAATGTCGCATGGCACTGGGACCAGAAGATTTCTTTTCTCTGCTGTAGCTCCTGCTCTTTTGAACATCCTTTCTTTGGAGATTAGAATGGCCCTTTTAAACACTTTAAAAACCTGGCTATGTGTGCCAAGCGACCTGTTTCTTGGTTTTACTCACAATTATTATGGAATTTTTCTCAGCTGCTGTGTGTGTGTATACACATGTACATACGCACATATACATATACATACATATACATACATACATATTATCCAAATAAATACAGACCACCAAGAGAGCATCTATAAAATATAGAATTTAATCTACCTACCTTTCGTCAACAAAACGTTTGACATCGTCAGGGTTAAAAGGCAAACACCGATTGAAGTCTTATATACCATTGCCGAGTGTCTGTTTCCGGCTCCTGGAGCGCGTAACTGGCCCCAGCTGATCCTGCCGTACTTCGAGCATATTGCTCGCGTCATCAATGGTATATAAGACTTCAATCGGTGTTTGCCTTTTAACCCTGACGATGTCAAACGTTTTGTTGACGAAAGCTAGGTAGATTAAATTCTATATTTTATAGATGCTCTCTTGGTGGTCTGTATTTATTTGGATATTATGATTTTTCCCAAGAGTCGAATTTTTAATGTCATTTCTACATACATACATATATATATATAACACACACATACATATACATACATATGTACTATTTTTATTGCTTTTAGATAAAACGTAAAGCACCTCTTCATAGTTTAGCAAGTTGTGGGATTCAAGTGGAAAAAGTGGGAGGTGGGGGAGAGGAGAAGATTGTTTCTGGTTTCTTTCACTGAATAAGCCAGAGGGTCTGATTTGCTGAACAAACATTGGACAATGTGCTTAGCTATGAATAAGCATTATTGTAATCTTCCACACAACTATACTATGGCTTACCATGATGCATACCTTTAGTCGAAAAGCCTTCTGAAATATGTTTGAAAATTCTTTAATTTTAAATGTTAAATATAAAGAATTTAATCATACCAACTTAAATTTGTTTTGCTATTTCATTGGATTTGTTTCCTTATTTTTATGTTTTGTGAAATAGCCAAAGAAACAAACTACAGTATATGAGCTGTGTGTTATAGTAAATAAAAATGAGAAGACTTAAAACTGGAGCAAAAATAGGTTATCAACAAAAGAGGCATTCCTTTCCAGTTTTACTGAATTTGGAAGAAAGCCTTCTAATAATTTAACTATGCATATTTTATAGTCTTGGATCTCAACAAAGATGCCATGTTTTTGTTTTAATCATAGAAATAGTAATATGAGGGTTTAGATGTACTAATGTACTGTATGTTGAAAAACTGGGATCTACATGATAAAACTGAACAGATGATTGAGCAAACTGTGAAATTGCTAATATATCCAGTGAGTCCTGAAAAGGGTACCTCTCAAATGCGAAAAAAACTATGGTCAAATTTTTGAATTGTCTACAATATGTCATAAAAATAAGTGCCACACATACTGTATATTCACTTTTCTCAAGAACCAGCAAGAAGTGCTTTATCTAAATCATTCTCCAGGAGTGTGTTTCCAGGAGTGGCAGTAACACTGCCTGTAGTATCTCATACCACATTTAAACAAACAAAAAACAGTTACAGCAATCTCTCTCTAAAAATTCCTGTTTTCCCCCCCAGGACTAATCAATTCATGATTTCTCTGCTTATTAAAGTAGATTCTTGAAATCAGCTACAGGTTTGAAAATCTTTGAATGACTTTCTGCCCACTTCCAGGAATAATTGAAAACTCCTGGAAAAATTGGATGAGTTCATTCAGGAGGAAAAACAGGATATGCCAAAACTGGATCCTTTGACACACAAAGGATCTTGTACCTGTACCTTGTACCTTCTAACAATTTTCTTACTTCCTTGTATCTTCCTTACTCTGCATACTCTGTCTGTATATTCACATATATTCAAATTTTAAGTTATGCCTTTATAATTGATTGAATGAACAGTAGTCAAGAAAATATATATTGTCATTAAATGGTTAAAATTTAAACTTTTTGGTCTTCATTGCCTTTAAGTCATTCTTGTGGTGGAGTATAGTCTGGATTCCCAGAAGGGAGGGGCTGCATTCCAGAGGAGCAAATCAATGACATTTCGATAGTTTGGTTGGGAAGAAGAAGATCAAGACAGCACCTCCCTAGCAGTTCTCAGTTAATCATGCAAATAGTTTGCTTTAGTCAGCAAGCTTTCTATCCATAGGAACTATACACATAGTCCTTGATTTACGACCGCAATTGAATCCCAAATTTCTGTTGCTAAGAGAGACAGTTGTTAAGTGAGTTTTGCCCCGTTTTATGTCCTTTCTTGCCACAGTTGTTAAGTGAATCACTGTAGTTGCTAACATGGTTATTAAGTGAATCTGGATTCCCTATTGACTGCTTGTCAGAGGGTCACAAAAAGTGACCTACAACTGTCCTAAGAATAAACCTGTTGCCAAGCATCTGAATTTTGATCACATGACCATGGGGTCGTAAGTGTGAAAAACGGTCATAAGTCACTTTTTTCACTAGCGTTGTAACTTTGAGTGGTCACTAAACAAATGGTTGTAAGTCGAGGACTACCTGTAAAGGAAACTGCTTTGAAGTAACTCACTGTGTCTTTCTTGGGATTTGGAGCCTGATATTCTTGAGTTTTCTCCTAATCTTGCAATAATAGTCAAACTATTAGGCCGTCTCCTTCAGTGGCCTCTGCACCAGCAGTGTGGAATTCAAACAGAGGAGTCTTTTGTAGCCTTACAATGGTAAGGAATGAAGTTGAGCCCTTTCTTTAAGCTGATTTCCTTTGCAGCCTGAACCAGACAAATAGCTAAAATCCGCTTTGGAGTTACGTTTTTGCAAAATATGTGAAGCTTAAAAATAAATACTGTAAAATGTATGTCAGGAGGATGTTAAGAAAATTAATGTACAGAATCAAAGCAGTTGAAACAAGGAAGTCAATCATCCAACCAAACATAGAACAGTCAGTACTGTATCTTCAATCTAGGTCTAGGAAGTTGGCATTTACATGCATATTTCAGCTGGATAAAATGATAGGTTATAGGTAAGTTCTTTGCAGCATTATACTGTATAATCAAAATCTCTTTCTTTAGTTAGCCTCATCTTTATGCATAATTGTGAAAAATAAACAAAAGTCAGTATCCAATTTCCTGGTTTCTGTATTCATGCAATTCAGTGGCTAAATCCTTGGAAATTTGTCAATCTTGCTTTTAGTAGTAACAAATGTGGAAAATGGTTGTTTGAGGAGATATAGTTCAATAGTATGTTATCTTGGAAATTCTAAAAACATGGACTGCAGATTAGAGAATATCTCCCAGATGTTTGCAAATTAAGTAAGAAGTCCTAAAATGCCAGTAACTGTATTGGATGTCCTTAGGTCACTCAGGGTTTATGCATACTGAATTTATTTCTGGCTTCTAAAAAATATTAAATTATCTAGCCTTGTGATTGTTTTTTGAGATGGCTAATATTGAAGTTATGTTGTATTTAGCACCATCAATGTAAATTGCACTGTTATTATTACAGGCAGTTTGCCATAATATGTGCAATATTGCTGTGTTTAAAGTCAATCAGTATAATTTTTTTAGCTAGATATGGATGATAGCTACAAATCTCCATTATTTCATGATCAGTTCTCTATTAGGTTGAGAATAATTTGTTTTGATTTGAAATATTTTCTGATTTAAGACGCACCCCAATAACATCTTAAGTAGCATGTGAGGAGGAGAGATTAATGAAAAATGGACAGAGTTAATGCCTTCTCAAACTTATGTATGTAATATTTTCATTTTTGCCTCATGGGAAGCTCCTAAGAAGTAAGCAAGCAAGCAAACAAACAAATAAATAAAATCACAACAATTTGCACAGGTTGCAAGGTCCAAAAAAAAACAAACAAAATCGCAGCCATTTGCACAGGTTGAGCCATAATTTGGCTTCCCGTGAAAATTGAAAAGAGGAGGCTATACATCATATATATCATTTCATGTATTTTTCACTATCCATGTACTGTGTTGAATACAGTATTAGCTATAAGTATGGAGAGCAATACAGGCACTGTGAGGGATTGGACATTTGACTTGGTGTTCGAGAAGGTGCATTGAATAGCTTACAGATATATTTACTAGTGGAATGTTGGCATGCCTAGAGATTGGATGGGGCATAGCACTTCCAATAAATGTGAAGTCTCAAGAAAGACCTTTTCACCCCTGGAATCATGTTTACATTACATCAGTTGTTCTGACCTAACTATAGTTAAACAAAAGAATAGCCACCTCTGCAACTGCTTTTCCTTGGCCCTAGACAGTTGTGTTGCTGTTTCTTTCTGGAAATTCCTTTGAATATTTTAGAAGGACCCTGTTACAACCAAGTGAAGTCCCATCTGCTCTAGCATTTACAGATAGGCCTTGACTTACAATCATTTGTTTAGTTACACTGAAAAAAGTGACTTATGACCATTTATCAACTGTTTAAGCACTTAACAACTGTGGTAAGAAAGGCCATAAAATGGGGCAAAACTCACTTAACAACTGACTCACTTAGCAATGTAAATCTGGGCCTCAAATGTGGTCGTAAGTCGAGGACTACCTATATACATAATCATTCTGGGAATTGTAATTTGGAATATTCAATGCTCAAATCATGGTTTTAAAAGACAGGTTTATTTTTATACTAATTTTCAGATGATGAATTTATGACATACAGTAATATATCTTCTATGAAAAATGGAATGTAAATCAATTCAGTAGTAAATCAGAACATCCCAAACAGGATCATTTCTCAGTATGGTTTCAGTACAGCCAGTCACAGTTTCAGATCTCTGATTTTGGATTTGCAAAAAATTATAATGTTTTTGTCAAGGAGCTATTGGCTGGGATCTGCACTGATCCTTTTTATAGAAAATCTATATCTCACTGAATTTGATTGTTAGCTGGTCAGAGATTCCTCTGTAATGATTGTACTTATTCAATGCACAGTTGGCTCTTCGCAGGGTGCAGACAAGTGCAGAGCTGTGAATGGCAGTTTCTGGATTTTGCCATTTGGCAGCAAGGTTTTTTTCTTGCTGTCATGTTAGTAGGTTAAATTGATATACTGCAGATTAAAGAAAAATGCAGGGCTTTGCTCAGCCTGTTCTACTTGCATGCACTGGCTCCTCCTCCTCCTTTTCCCTTTGGAAAGAAGTCATCAAATCTGTGCTGGGAGAATCTCTATATTTCCGAGTGCTGCTCTCGCAGCTTCTAATCCTAGCTTCAAACCATACTATTCCTTCTGGAATCTGTGGATGAAGTCATATTTGGGGACGAGGAGCCAAATTGATTAAAATCAGCAAGATAAAGGAAAAATGTTGTGCTGTTTCATGCCATTCAGAGTTCCTTCTGATGTTACAAGCCTGATGTGAAAGCACTTTTCTCAGTGATGGTCATAGTTCTTAATTCTGTAATTTTAGTGGGCTTGCTCAGAATTATATAATATATACAACGCATATGTATAATGTATTGGCAAAAAGAAAGTTTCAGATCTAGCTCAGACAAAGATGAAAAAAGAACAGGAGCTTGCTCAAGCTTGAGGAATGGATCAATGGATCTCCTGCAAATAGGCAGGGGATGTAATAGAATTATTGCTTATGGAGTTTGTTTTTTGCTTTCATTTTCTGATTAATTAAAATATCTATTAATGGTTTTCCCCTATTGTTGCTTCAAGAATAGATCGTTGATCAAGGTGGCATATATGCTATTGTTTGGCGTGAAAGTTGAATACAAAAGCAGATTTTTATTTTTGTGACATTTTAAGAAAGTATTAGTTTTGATATTTTCTATTTGTCTACATGATTGGTCAAACAAATTGATATTACTTGCTGTAAATTCACTTATTGTTGATAAGAATATGTCTACCCCCATTCCAGGAAAAATTCTGTGGGATTGATTAGTATTTGTGTATATTTACTGATATGTGCATATATACATATACATATCATATATATACATACATACATACATACATACATACATACATACATACATACATACACATACACACCCACCCACACACACAAACACACCCACCCACATGCATCATACATAAAGAACTTTCTGATAAATTGAAAGATAAAAAGGACAAGTATAAAAAGTGGAAAGAGGGGCACATAACTAAGTCAGAATATCAGCAAATAGCCCGAGCCTCCAAAGATGAAGTGAACTAAATGAACTAAGGCTTGCAACCAAAGTCAAAAATAACAAAAAAAGCTTCTTTCAACATGTAAAAAACAAGAAAAAAGTGAAGGAAATGATTGGTCCATTAGTGGGTGAAAGTGGCAAGGTGACAAGCAACAGGGAAAAAGCAGAACTATTTAACTCGTTTTTCGCATCTATCTTTACACAAAGGGAAAAAACAGACCAACCTATCAAAAATAGTGCCATAAAAAACAGAATAGAAACACAAGTTAAGATAGGCAAGAAAATGGTAAGTGAGCACCTGTCCTGCCTAGACGAGTTCAAATCACCAGGACCAGATGGATTACACCCCAAGGTTCTCAAGGAACTGGCAGATGTGATCTCAGAACCCCTGAACAATATTTTTCAAAGATCCTGGAGCTGGGGAACTACCAGAGGACTGGAAAAGAGCTGATATAGTTCCCATCTTCAAAAAAGGAAAAAAAAATGGATCCAGGAAATTACAGACCTATCAGCCTGACCTCAATACCTGGGAAGATTCTGGAAAAGATAATCAAACAACGAATCAGCGAACACCTAGAGGCAAACAAAGTCATTATTAAAAGCCAACATGGATTTGTCAAAAACAGATCATGCCAGATAAATCTAATTACATTCTTTGACCAAGTGACAAAATTAGTGGACCAGAGGAATGTTGTGGATATAATTTACTTGGACTTCAGTAAGACATTTGACAAAGTAGATCACAACCTACTACTTGATAAGATAGAAAAATGTGGGTCAGACAGCATCACCATCAGATGGATTTGTACCTGGCTGACCGGCCGTACTCAGCGTGTGGTCCTGAATGGAACCGCATCTACATGGAGGGAAGTGTGTAGTGGAGTGCCCCAGGGCTCTGTTCTGGGCCCAGTGCTCTTCAACATCTTCATCAACGATTTGGACGAGGGGATAGATGGGGAACTCATCAAATTTACAGACGATACCACGCTGGCAGGAATAGCCAACACTCGTCTTCTATCCGAATTCTATGTCCTCCTAGACCTGTCTGAACTTGTGACCCGCGATAGATTGTTTTACTTTAAGTTACCACTTTTTTCATTCCAAGATGTAAATCCGTTCTTTTTGGTTTACATGTCCATATCATATCCCCCATGGAACGAGTTATCATCATTGACACTCTCCCTACTCGGAGTCCTAGTGGACAATCATTTAAATATGAGCCACCAGTGTGCTGCAGCTGCCAAAAAGGCCAACACAGTGTTAGGCTACATTAACAGAGGGATAGAATCAAGATCACGTAAAGTATTAATACCATTTTACAATGCCTTGATAAGGCCACACGTGGAATACTGCATCCAGTTTTGGTCACTACGATGTAAAAAAGAGGTTGAGACCTAGAAAGAGTACAGAGAAGAGCAACAAAGATGATTAGGGGACTGGAGGCTAAAACATATAAGGAACGGTTGCTGGAATTGGGTATGTCTAGTTTAATGAAGAGAAGGAGGAGGGGGGACATGATAGCACTGTTCCAATATCTCAGGGGCTGCCACAAAGAAGAGGGAGTCAAGCTATTCTCCAAAGCACCTGAAGGCAGGACAAGAAGCAATGGATGGAAACTAATCAAGAAAAGAAGCAACATAGAACTAAGGAGAAATTTCCTGATAGTTAGAACAATCAACCAGTGGAACAATTTGCCTCCAGAAGCGGTGAATGCGCCAACACTGGAAGTTTTTAAGAAGAGACTGGACAGCCATTTGTCCGAAATGGTATAGGGTTTCCTGCCTGAGCAGGGGGTTGGACCTGATGACCTCCAAGGTCCCTTCCAACTTTATTATTATTATTATTATTATTATTATTATTATTATTATTATTATTAATTATTATTATTATTATTATTATTATTATTATTATTATTATTATTATTTGTGTATGTGTATGTATGTATATATATAAATGCCTATAATCTCCATGGAAAATTAATCTATATTATTAAAATTATTATGCATAATAAATGTTGATTATTGGGGAAATAACACTTGTTTTTGATTTATCCTATCTTGACTCATATCTATATCTAGGTAATTTGTTCCCTGTTAAAGGAGATGACACTGCATTTCAAAGAAGTGGGTTTCTGTACTGCTCCTCTCTGAACTGGAATTGCAAAAGTTGCTGCTGTAGAGATTTAAAAACAGAGCCAGCATTTTGAAATAGGGCAGACAATATTGAAAGCATATATTAATTAAAGATTACACTAGTAGCTTTATTGTAAATTACTTCCTGCTAGGTGAATTTTGAACTGTCTTCTCCCTTTTCCTTGTTGGAACAGGACTTGGAGGTCATTATTCCCTAGTCTGAATGGATAAGCAGTGTTTGGTCAATTTGCCTGACATGTCTCTTGCTAATATTTTTTTCTGTGCAATTAATGTGTCTGCCATAATGCTCAACAGATATACTCCCAAGATATATTCACTATGCTTGCATTCCCATTTATAATATTTATATCAGTGTGATGTAAGTCACTGCCAAAATTACAGATGAAAGAAGTTGAATAGCCCAAGGGAATTTTAGAAGAGGCAAGTTTGAGTACGGGATTTCCTAGCTTATGCATTAGCTAAAGTACTTAGTAAGCTGCTTTGCTTTTTTTTTCTTAATTTATTAATACTACAGAGATAAAACAACTTGTTAAACAGGAAACTGTAAAGCAAACAACTGTCAACATATATTATAAAAGAAATATTTAAACTATTTTTTACAAGTAAATCTTTCAAGATGAAACAAACAACTGTTAACATATATTATAAAAGAAATATTTAAACTAATTTTCAAGATGACTTCACAAATCAGAACAGTGCTACTTTTAAGATTTTGAATTCATCCAACTTTAGTTTGCTGACCTTGGGGAAAAAAACTAATCAGGTTTGTATCTGCTTACTACTTGGAAGGAAAACCATCAGGGAATCCTAAAGCTTAAGTTAGACTATGCAGTCAAAAAAGCATCCTTGTCCAAGGCCCTGGCAGACCACTTCTCTCTTGTTACTAAGAAAACCACATAAAGACCTAGGCATGAGGGAATCTTCATCTTTACACTCCTGAAATTGAAATAAATAATTTTTTTTTATATTTTTTTTCCTGAATTAAGAATATATATGCAGGTAGGTCACAACTTATGACCACAGTTGGTACCAGAATTTTCATTGTTAAGCAAGGCTGTTATGTGTGTCGTGGCCAATTTTATGACCTTTTGTTACATTTGTTAAGTGAATCATGCAAATATTAAGTGAGTCTGGCTTCACCCATTGACTTTGTTTGTTGGAAACTAGCTGGGAACGTCCCAAATCAAATAGCAATAGCACTTAGACTTACTGTATGTACCACTTTACAGTGCTTTACAGCCCTCTCCAAGTGGTTTGCAGAGTCAGCATTATTGCCCCCAACAATCTGGACCTTGGAAGGATGGAAGACTGAATCAACCTTGAGCCAGTCAGACCCAAACAGCTGGCAGTTGGCCGAATAAGCCTGCAAAACTGCATTCTAACCACTGCGTCACCACAGCTCTTAATGACCGTGGGATGTTGCAACTACCATAAATACATGCCAGCTGCCAAGTGCCAGAATTTTGATCACATGACCAAGGAGATGCTGTAAGTGTGAAGGAGTTAGCGCCATTGTAACTTTGAAACAACCAGTGTCTTGTTTTTACTGACTGTATAGAGCTTCTCCATCTTTGGCTGCAGAGCACATAGTCAATCTGATTTCTGTGTTGACCGTCTGGTGATGTCCATATGTAGAGCCGTCTCCTGGGTTGTTGGAAAAGAGTGTTTGCTATGACCATCGTATGGTTTTATTAAGACTACACTATCTGGTCCAATCCCATTTTTGCCCAATGGAAACCTCCAGCTCTGGTGCTTATTTTATATAATTGGTCTCCAGCTCCCAAACAGCCTTATTGCTACCACCTATGTGGCACTGACAAGCTACTTATGCTCTAACTTGGAAAAAAAATACTTATCAGAGAATAACAAAAGTTGTAATCATTGTATTCTTTCACCTAACTATGCATCATTTATTCAATATCAATCTCTCCAACACCACAAATAAAGAGGGATTCCACTTTTCTGCCTCAGACATTGTTGCTTTGCAATCCAGAGCCAAGCAAGAGATGCATACTGTTAGCCAGAAAGTAATTTTGGCCATCTAAAAATAACATCCTTTAAATGGATAGTTTTTGCTATGCCATTAGCATCATTTCCAAAAACCTTTGAGACTTATTGCCATCCCATTCATTTGGCCTTCACATTACTTTCAAAACAGAATATCCAAGACATTCAGGAGATGGTGATTCCAATTAATGGTGTGGAATATTTAACAGATTGTTTAGATCTCATTATTTCTCCTTTTAGATGCAAGAGAGAACAGTCTAATTATTTGGGCTAGGCAGAAAGAATTTTGTCATGCTGAATATATGATCATGAACACTGGATCAAATCCTGAAAAAGTAATCACACCCAGATATTCAAGTTAGGTAATGAAATATGTAATGAAGACTATTATTGCAATCTGTTCTGGAAATTAAAATTAACAGCCACCAACCCAACCAGATGAAAAGGATTCTTCCTGTAATTCAATGATCAGCACTATTCAGTACTAACTACAACGTTTTAATTTCAAGCACACAGAACTCTTGGTTTTTCAGAAAAACGTAGACAGCACAAAAGATTTGATGTCTAAAAATGCACAACTGCAAATGTTCTGGTTCACCTTAAAATCTGTACAGCTGTTATAAGTAATAAAGGCTACTTAAATGAAAAGTTATGAATTCAAAAAAGTGATTGGGTTTATTTTCCTGAGGTATCCTAGCAGCCCCAATTCAAGCTGCACTGTTCTGTTCGTCAATTGTTTAGTTCTAAATCAGGGGGAATCAAATTACTCAAGGAAATTCTTTTGCAGAAAAGAGAGGGGGGAAAGCAAATCGAGTCTAGAGTGTAGATATTCAAGACTATTCATAGTAGACTATAATCTTCAGACCATAAAGTAAAGAAGATTAAATGTTAATTTAATCCCATGATAGGAATATTTGAAAAATAGTCTTGTGCAATACCCCCCCACCCCACACACAAATATATAGGCAAGTGTAATGGTATGTGAGGAAAGACCTTGGGAGATGGGTGAATTGATGCTGCCTAGGGAACAGTCATATAAGAAACAGCATAATATCGAGTGCAGCTGGACAGAGGGTGGGGCAAGAGGCTCAGACGGGACCCTCCCTAGTTTCTCAGGCTATAAAGGAGAGGGCAGGAGAATCTGCTTTCAGACTTCCAAGGTGTTACTACTATAATTTTACACTAAAGTAACTTATCTGGTCTTATTTCTGTCTGATCTATCTGGTAAGACTGACAGCAGAGAATGGGGCTTATGTTCATCCTGTTACTGAACAATACACCAGTTCTGTGTTACAAGCAAACACTATGGACCTATGGTACAAAAAAGATTGGACAGATTTATAGCTTGGGTTAAACTGACATCTTAATCAAGATTTACTAATCATGTTACAACTTGCTGGGTTCACAAGCAGATCTTTATACAGTTCGATTCCCATATGAAAAGAGATATCTAAGTTTTGAGCAGCTCTGGTGCTATCAATAAACTAACATTCCATTTAAAAAAGAGGCAGGAAAATGAAGATTTGAGAAGAAAATTGTGGAACAGCCTTTCTTTCAGGGAGAGTAGCTTAAGTACTTGCTTGCCTTGGGTTTCCTGTTAGCATCCCTTGAAGCCTCTTGAGATTGCAAATGGCAAACTCTAAATAACAGGTATTTGTCCAGATGTGATTAACCATCAGTGGATGAAAATGTCTCAAAGATGCATTCTGAGAACCAAGTCCTCTGGGCCAACTACAGCAATATCTTTAAGGTAAATCATTAGCTTTCAAATTTACAGAGCACATTAGCTTTCAAATTTCCATAAAATCCTGGAAATTTGACATCATTATTAAAACTATCTCAAAGGTCACCGAGCCAAAAAAATTCAGATGATGTGCCTAATAAATTATCTTTATATGAATGTTTTTTGATACTATCGTTATGGCTCCAATAATAAAAAACTCTTTAGATCATATCCAATAATAGCATGATTTTTTTTCAAGATAGTTGTATATTACATATATTGAATAGAATACGGAGGACCAGAGATCTCTTCAAGAAAATTGGAGATATGAAGGGAACATTTCATGCAACATTTCATGGGCATGATAAAGGACCAAAATGGCAGGGACCTAACAGAGGCAAAAGAGATTAAGAAGAGGTGGCAAAATTACACAGAAGAACTATACAAGAACGAGCTTAGCGTCCCTGATAACAACGATGGGGTGGTCATTGACGTCGAGCCAGCCATCCTAGAAGGTGAAGTGAAATGGGCCTTAGGAAAGCTGAGCAACAACAAAGCTAGTAGAGATGACAGTATTCCAGCTGAGCTATTCAAAATCTTAAAAGACGATGCAGTAAAAGTGCTTCACTCAATTTGCCAGCAAATTTGGAAAACTCAACAGTGGCCACAGGATTGGAAAAGGTCAGTTTACATTCCAATTCCAAAGAAAGGCAATGCCAAAGAATGTTCAAACTATCACACCATTGCACTCATTTCACATGCTAGTAAAGTTATGCTTAAAATCCTACAAGCTAGACTCCAGCAGTATGTGGATTGAGAACTTCCAAAAGTACAGGCAGGATTTCGAAGAGGCAGAGGAACTAGAGATCAAATTGCCATCATACACTGGATCATGGAGAAAGCTAGGGAGTTCCAGAAAAACATCTACTTCTGCTTCATTGACTATGCTAAAGCCTTTGATTGTGTAGATCGCAACAAATTATGGCAAGTTCTTAAAGAGATGGGAGTACCAGACCATCTTATTTATCTCTTGAGAAACCTATATGCGGGTCAAGAACAACAGTGAGAACTGGACACGGAACGTGACTAACCAAGTTTTAACCCTTTCCTCAGGCCGTTCCGACATATGACAGCGGGACGGATAAATTGAATATACGTCTCGTGTAGTACTCTTTCCGTCCCGATCTACTTAGTTTTCAACCTTAATTCTAACGGTCCTCTTTATAGTTGTTGGATTCTATACGTCTACTATGGTGTCTAATGGCAGAAAGTGAAGAGGAATTAAAGAGCCTCTTGATGCGGGTGAAGAAGGAGAGTGCAAAAGTTGGCTTGAAACTCAATGTTAAAACCAAGATCATGGCATCCAGCCCTCTCAAATCCTGGCAAAAGATGGGGAAGAAATGGAGGTAGTGACAGATTTTATTTTCCTGGGCTCCAAGACCACCTCAGATTGGGACTGCAGCCAAGAAATTAAAAGACGCTTGCTCCTGGGGAGGAAAGCTATGTCAAAGCTAGACAGCACACTAAAAAGCAGAGATGTCACCCTGCCAACAAAAGTGCGTATAGTCAAGGCTATAGTTTTCCCAGTTGTAATGTATGGCTGTGAAAGTTGGACCATAAGAAAGGCTGAGCGCCAAAGAATTGAGGCCTTTGAACTATGGTGCTGGAGAAGACTCCTGCGAGTCCCCTAGACTGCAAGGCGATCAAACCGGTCAGTCCTAGAGGAGATCAATCCTGACTGCTCTTTAGAAGGCCAGATCCTGAAGTTGAAACTCAAATACTTTGGCCACCTAATGAGAAGGAAGGACTCACTGGAGAAGAGCCTAATGCTGGGAAAGATTGAGGGCAATAGAAGAAGGGGACGACAGAGAATGAGATGGCTGGATGGAGTCACTGAAGCAGTAGGTGTGAGCTTAAATGGACTCCAGAAGATGATAGAGGACAGGAAGGCCTGGAGGAATATTGTCCATGGGGTCGCGATGGGTCGGACACGACTTCACAACTAACAACAACAATAAAACCATTGTTAACATTCTAAAAATATAATCTGAAAAGTGAAGTTAGTATTTAAACACAACTACAGAATGTCTTAAGATTATTATTTTGACAAATCTCAACTTTTTTTCATAGAAGGTTTTTCTTTTAGCATTACTATGGAAATGGAATAATCCTCAACTTACAACTGGTCTGTTAATGACCATTCTGTTATGTCAGAGTCCCCCAAAAGGTATTTATGACTCAGATTTGAAGCTCTGATGGCTGTCCTTCCTTTATAGTCCCATGGGTGCTTGACAACTGGCCCACATTTGCAGCATCTTGCGGTCACACGACTGCAGTTTACCATTATTATTATTTTTGGCCATAAACTGGCATTTCTGTTTTTGCTTAATGACTGCCATGTTTACTTTGACTGCTGCATTTGCTTAATGACTGCTGCAGAAAATCGGGTCAGTCATGTGGATGCCTCAACTTAAGACCGCCATGACATATAATGGAAATTCTGGGCTCTATTATGGACATAACTTTAGGACTACTTATATATATGAAGCATCAGGTTTGGAGAAAATCTCTGGCTGCTTAGAGTTGACACCAACGCGATGGCCTATAATCAGTCAATCAAGAGAACATGAATGACAACTTGCTATGCTTTATTTCTTACCTGCCTTTCCTTAGATTGCAGAGCCCAGAGGGTTCCTTTAGTGCCTTTTAATGTCAAAGAAATCAATCAACAAAGCACTGGAACTCCCTTGTCATTAGTTCCTATGTAGCAAGGGAAGTGTAGTTAGTCACCTGTAGCTTGTCTTTAAGGCAATAATAGAATTATGCTGACTCTGTAAACCACTGAGAGGGCTGTAAAGCACTGTGAAATGGTATATAAATGCTATTGCTATTGCTATTTTGTTTACGATTGATAGATTAGGACTTTTTCCCTTTTCCAGCTTGGACCAGTCTGTCCTGAAGTTAATTTTTTGCAAATATTTCATGAAAACACGGTATACAGTTTAGCCATTGGTTCCAAAGTTTGTAAATTTGTGTTCTCTCTGGTGTATATCAAGTTTGCAAATAAGGATTGAGACATCTGTGAAACTTCCTTTTTTTAAAAAAAAAAATTATATGTCTGATACCTCATTCTCTTTGATATCTGTTTTGATATTATGACCTGAAACTCAGTTTAGGGACCAAACACAGTTCTGTTTCAGAAAGCCTGCAAATTTTTGAATGGCATATCCTAAGGATTAGCCATCTTTTTACAGAGATGATATATACCAGTTAGTTAAAATAGAATAGAATAGAATAGAATAGAATAGAATAGAATAGAATAGAATAGAATAGAATAGAATAGAATAGAATAGAATAGAATAGAGCTGGAAGGGACCGTCCTATACCATCTTAGACAGTCCAGTCTCTTTTTAAAAATCTCTAGTGATGGAGCGCCCACGATTTCTGAAGGCAAGCTGTTCCATTGGTTAATTGTCCTCACTGTTAGGAACTTTCTTCTTAATTCCAGGTTGCTTCTCTCTCTGATTAGTTTCTGAGTACATTTTTCCTTGTTTTCATGAGGTGCAGACCATCCCTTGCCAAGAGTCCTTCATGTAGGAAATGCAGTTCACGGTCCAGGAAACCAAAGCTTTCTTGGCGACACCAACCCTTTAGCCAATGATTTATTTCTAGAATTCTTTTTTCACTCAATGGGTGTTGGGCTTTTGTTGGGAGTACTGATGAGAACACTACTTGTGCTCCTAGCTCCTTACACTTATTGCCTAGTTCAGTGATGGCGAACCTTTTAGAGACTGAGTGCCCAAACTGCAACCCAAAACCCACTTATGCATTTTCAAGTGCCAGGTGGGCGTGGCCCATTGGGTGGGCGTGGCCTGTTAGAAGTAAGTCTTCATCCTGGTTCATCCAAGCCGGGAATAAATAAGCAAACATGGCGACTGCTTTGGGAAGAAGGTTACAGTTTATTGCAGAAGACAGATGGTCTTGCAAGAAGCAGCAGAGGAGAGGAAAGAGAGTGAGCACATGGGCAGGAGGTCTTTTTATACCCCCCTCCCAGCCCTGCTTGGGATAGTTT